>NC_084622.1:38838727-39053727 GCF_033978795.1 Nerophis ophidion
AGTGTTCTTAGTTTAATTCTCCGCGGTCGTCCGGCCAAAACGGAGGAAGATTAGCAGTCGTTTTTAAAAATAACTTTAAATGCTTCGAACTGTGCATGTTTGAGCTGGAGGGGGCGTGGCCTCCAGCTCCAGCTGAATTTTGGGAGATTTTCGGGAGAAAATTTCTTCCGGGAGGTTTTTGGGAGAGGTGCTGAATTTCGGGAGTCTCCCGGAAAATCCGTGAGGGTTGGCAAGTATGCCCGCGACCCTGAAAGGGAGAAGCGGTAAAAAATGGATGGATGGATGAGAAAAGTGTCCGAACTTGTTATGGCTTCAGCAGCATTGCAAACGTCTGGAGCTCCCAAATAGTTTAATCAATGCAATGTGTCAACGCGTTCCGTTAAAATCATAACATGAACCAAGGTGTTATTTTTACCTTACAATTAATATTTTGTAACGTGGCCTTTAAAAATGAGCCTCCACAGGAATTCTGAGGCACATTCCAACACGGTGCATTTGGGTGATTTATCATTCAGCATTTATACGGACACAGGGGATTCGAACCGTGTCTGATGTGTGACTGCTGTGTTAGCCTTTGACCCCAGCCTGTCTGGAGGGGCCATGGTGACAGAGGGTCAAGGTCAAGGGAAAGGGGGCGGGGAGATGGTGATGGGTGCCATCTGACGAGTGGAAGGCTTCCCTGTCTGGGAGTGCAGAAGCCAGACAGTCTCAGGCACCTCTATGCGGGGCCAGGCGGGGACTTTACGTGGACCCCCTCTTTATATCCCAACGCTGCATTCTGTCTGCTCCTGAGGCCTGCAGAGAGAATTCATGTCTGCTGGCAACACAAAGACTCACTAATCCCTGACATACAAATAAACACACAACTCACCGCCTTTGTGTCTCTCGGCCATGAAAGAAACAAAAATACAATATATACACCTATTAAATTTGTTATTAAATACGTAGTTATTTGGCCTGAATTTCAGCTGCAGTAGTAACCTGCTATTTTAGCATAGAAGAAATGTCAAAAAGTCGGATAAATGCGCTTCGATGTTTGTATTGACAGTGTGTATTACAGTATAGATGGAATGAAGTGGTGTGAAAACAAATGCTTCTATGAGTATTTCTAATATTTTGGGTATTCACGTATCTGAAATGTTGAAGGAAAAACAAATTTATATTCGTATTTAGCACTTATTTTGTGAATTATTTCAAAATATATTTATCTAAATTTATTGGTGGTATGTATTTTTCTTTCAAAAATATATTTTTTAAAACAATTATAGACACATACATGAATACACATATGTCCATCCATCCATCCATCCATCTATTTACTACCGCCTGTCCTGTTCGGGCACACAGGAGTGCTGGAGCCTATCTCAGCTGCATTTGGGCAGAAGATGGGATACACCCTGGACAAGTCGCTTATATGTATATATCTAAAAAAAAAAGTTTTATATAGATAATAAATATAGTGATACATACATCGCAAACAAAATGTAAATTAAATTATGTATAAAAAACATATCAAATATTTTTCTCAAAGCACATGTGAACAATTAGACATTTTCTGAAAATAAATCTTGAAAAAAATACATATTTTTTTTGTATTTTTTTAGAAACGTTTTTCCGAATACCAATCATTTTTATTTTAGTGTGTGTGTGTGTATGTATATATATATATATATATATATATATATATATATATATATGTATATAAATTATGTGTGTAAAAAAAAAATCTAAAAAAAATCTAGAAAGTCTTAAATATTTTTTCCAAATAAACATTTCGAAAAAACTGAACTTTGAATATGTGAAATATATATTTTCAGTTTAGAAAAATGTGCATGTCATATTTTTCCAAATATATAAAAAAAAAAAAAGTGTATATATTTATCATATATATAAATGTAAAACTTTTTACAGCAGTTGTAATTACTTGGATGGTTCCAAATTACCAGCAAACCACTGCTTGGACAGATATTCACCAAAAAAGTCACAGTGATCATAGCACTTTGACTCAAATGATTGCCAACAGCATATTTGAAACATGTATCAATATCAACGGTGCTACTTTTATATTTCCATATCTCTATCATATATACCGTCTGCTCACACTGCATAACTCACCGGAACCACACACACACACACACACACACACACACACACGTCTGAAATATAATGTCACCCCCCTCAGACCTCCCGGGTGATCCGCAGCGGAGCGTGTAGCCACCTGTCAATCACTTCTTCTCAGCCGCCTTAAGAGAGACATTTGGTCTGGGACAACAGCAGCCCGTCCCTCCCCATACATTCTGGCTCCCCTAGCAACCGTGGCTGGATGACTGAGAGGCTTTGTCCCCTCACAACAGGAGCGCACCATTGAACCCAGACGGCCGTAGCAACCAGAAATAGAGGGTGCCAAAAAGGGGTCTTTTCTGTGAAACCGGGGGGGGAAAGCTGTGTTCTTGTCCATACGTCTGAGATTCATATCACAGGTCTGAATGGAACCCCCCTCCCCCCGCACGTCCCACGCTCCCCTTTTTAAATGCTGGTGTAACGGAGCGTATGAAAGGGCTAGCGGCGATGGAATAGGATCATGCTTAATCTGCTGTTCCTCTCCTCTGTGGTCCGATAGGAGCACTTAAACAGCCTGTGTGTGTCGCTGCTGACAAGGGGAGATACCTGGGGCACGCTCAGGTGGGAGCTTCATTGATGGGGAACATAAGCTGCACGTTATGCGTGCACGTCCCCTGTGGTGAGAGCAGAAAGGCCCTAAATAGTTTATGAACACTTTTATGGACTTGTGGATGCTTTAAGTCAGGCCTTTTACTGCTCTCTTTATTGAGGTACAACACGGAGCCCTGAATGCCTCGCTGCTGTTACTGTGTAACTGTTAACGCCTATTCAGGGATGTTTCTCAAATCAAACAAAAGGGTTTTGCGTGTTAATAAATACAGTGAAAGCTTCGAAGTACAGTGGGGCCTCAGTTTTCCATGAACACTTGAGTGAAAATTTGCCCCGGTTATTGTACGTCTAAACATTGTGCGTAACAATCTGGTCAATGAACCCCTGTAGCGATTACCCAACTGCATAATAAGCCTCCTTGGGGTCAAAGAAAGTTGCGAGTTATAGGACAGCGCTGTGGGGTTGCAAAGTCTGTTCTTAGTTATACAAACCCCATTTCCATATGAGTTGGGAAATTTTGTTGGATGTAAATATAAACGGAATACAATGATTTGCAAATCCATCCATCCATCCATTTTCTACCAGCTATTCCCTTTGGGGTCGCGGGGGGCGCTGGTGCCCATCTCAGCTACAATCAGGCGGAAGGCGGTGTACACACTGGACAAGTCGCCAACTCATCGCAGGGCCAACACAGATAGACAGACAACATTCACACTCACATTCAAACACTAGGGCCCATTTAGTGTTGCCAATCAACCTATCCCCAGGTGCATGTCTTTGGAAGTGGGAGGAAGCCGGAGTACCCGGAGGGAACCCACGCATTCACGGGGAGAACACGCGAACTCCACACAGAAAGATCCCGAGTCTGGAATTTAACCCTGACTACTCAGGACCTTCGTATCGTGAGGCAGACGCACTAACCCTTCTTCCACCGTGAAGCCCATGATTTGCAAATCCTTTGAATGCAATACAAAGACAAGATATTTGATGTTCAAAATTATAAACTTAATTTTTTTTGTGCAAATAATAATAACTTGGAATTTTAATGGCTGCAACACGTGCCAAAGTAGTTGGAAAAGGGCATGTTCACCACTGTGTTACATCACCTTTTCTTTTAACAACACTCAATAAACGTTTGGGAACTGAAGAAACTAATTGTTGAAGCTTTGAAAGTGGAATTCTTTTCCATTCTTGTTTTATGTAGAGCTTCAGTCGTTCAACAGTCTGGGGTCTCCGCTGTCGTATTTAACGCTTCATAATGCGCCACACATTTTCGATGTGGGAGACAGGTCTGGACTGAAGGCGGGCCAGGAAAGTACCCGCTATTTTTTTTTTTACAAAGCAACGCTGCTGTAACACGTGCTGAATGTGGCTTGGGATTGTCTTGCTGAAATAAGCAGGGGTGTCCATGAAAAAGACGGCGCTTACATGGCAGCATGTTGTTCCAAAACCTGTATGTTCCTTTCAGCATTAATGGTGTCTTCACAGATGTAAAAGTTACCCATGCCTTGGGCACTAATGCACACCCGTACCATCACAGATGCTGGCTTTTGAACTTTGTGTCGATAACAGTCTGGATGGTTCTTCTCCTTTGGTCCGGATGACACGATGTCGAATATTTCCAAAAACAATTTGAAATGTGGACTCGTCAGACCACAGAACACTTTTCCACTTTGCATGAGTCCATCTTAGATGATCTCGGGCCCAGAGAAGCCGGCTGCGTTTCTGGATGTTGTTGATAAATGGCTTTCGCTTTGCATAGTAGAGCTTTCACTTGCACTTACAGATCTAGTGACGAACTGTATTTAGAGACAGTGGTTTTCTGAAGTGTTCCTGAGCCCATGTGGTGATATCCTTTAGAGATTGATGTCGGTATTTGATACAGTGCCGTCAGAGGGATCAAAGGTCACGTTCATTCAATGTTGGTTTCCGGCCATGCCGCTTACGTGGAGTGATTTCTCCAGATTCTCTGAACCTTTTGATGATATTATGGACTGTAGATGTTGAAATCCCTAAATTTCTTGCAATTGCACTTTGAGAAAAGTTGTTCTTAAACGGTTTGACTATTTGCTCACGCAGTTGTGGAGAAAGGGGTGTACCTCGCCCCATCCTTTCTTATGAAAGACTGACCCTTTTTTGTGAAGCTGTTTTTATACCCAATCATGGCACCCACATGTTCCCAATTAGCTCGCACACCTATGGGATGTTCCAAATAAGTGTTTGATGAGCATTCCTCAACTTTATCAGTATTTATTGCCACCTTTCCCAACTTCTTTGTCACGTGTTGCTGGCTTCAAATTCTAAAGTTAATGATTATTTGCAAAGAAAATAATGTTTATCAGTTTCAACATCAAGTATGTTGTCTTTGTGGCATATTCAACTGAATATGGGTTGAAAATGATTTGCAAATCATTTGCAACACATGCCAAAGTAGTTGGGAAAGGGCATGTTCACCACTGTGTTACATCACCTTTTCTTTTAACAACACCCAATAAACGTTTGGGAACTGAGGAAACTAATTGTTGAAGGTTTGAAAGTGGAATTCTTTCCCATTCTTGTTTTATGTAGAGCTTCAGTCGTTCAACAGTCCGGGGTCTCCGCTGGCGTATTTTACGCTTCATAATGCGCCACACATTTTCGATGGGAGACAGGTCTGGACTGCTGGCCGGCCCAGGAAAGTACCCACACTCTTTTTACGAAGCCACGCTGTTGTAAACACTTGTCTTGCTGAAATAAGCAGGGTCGTCAATGATAACATTGCTTGGATGACAACATATGTTGGTCCAAAACCTGTATGTACCTTTCAGCATAAATGGTGCCTTCACATATGTGTAAGTTACCCATGCCTTGGGCACTTAATACACTCCCATACCATCACAGATTGCTGGTTTTTGAACTTTGCGCCTATAACAATCCGAATGGTTATTTTCCCTCTTTGTTCTCTGGAGAAACACCACGTCCTCTGTTTCCAAATATAATTTGAAATGTGGACTCGTCAGACCACAAAACACCTTTCCACTTTGCATCAGTCCACCTTAGGTGAGCTCGAGCCCAGCCAGGCCGGCGGCGTTTCAGGATATTGTTGATAAATGAGTTTGGCTTAGCATAGTAGAGTTTTAAACTTGCACTTACAGATGTAGCGACCAACTGTAGTTACTGAAAGTAGTTTTATGAAGTGTTCCTGAGCCCATGTGGTGATATCCTTTACACACTAATGTCGGTTTTTGATGCGTAGCCGTTACGCCTGAGGGATCAAAAGTCCATAATATCATCGCTTACCGTGCCAGTGATTTCTCCAGATTCTCTGAACTTGTTGATGATTTTACGGACCGTAGATGGTAAAATCCCTAAATTCCTTGTAATAGCTCGTTGAGAAATGTTGTTCTAAAACTGTTCGATGAGTTTGCTTACAAATTGGTGACCCCTCGCCCCATCCTTGTTTGTGAATTACTTAGCATATCAAGGAAGCTGCTTTTATACCAAATCATGGCACCCACCTGTTCCCAATTAGCCGGCACACCTGTGGGATGTTCCATATGAGTGTTTGATGAACATTCCTTAACTTTATCAGTATTTATTGCCACCTTTCCCAACTTGTTTGTCACATGTTGCTGGCATCAAATTCTAAAGTTAATGATTATTTGCAAGAAAAAAAAAGTTTATCAGTTTCAACATCAAATATGTTGTCTTTGTAACATATTCAACTGTATATGAGTTGAAAATTATTTGCAAATCATTGTATTCCGTTTATATTTACATCTAACACAATTTCCCAACTCATATGGAAACGGGGTTTGCAAAATAAATATTGGTGATTAACATGTTTTCATATCATTTGCATAGTTGTATAGGTAGGTTAGACATCCATCCATCTTCTACCACTTATTCCCTTTGGGGTTGTGGGGGGCGCTGGTGCCTATCTCAGCTACAATCGGGTGGAAGGCGGGGTACACCCTGGACAAGTTGCCAGCTCATCGTAGGGCTAGGTTAGACATAAGTATTGTAAATTATTATAATCAAGAGTAAGATGACTAATTCAGTCTCTTTGTAGTGGAAAAGCTTAAGAACCCCTGTATTAATATACGTACTTCCAAGTATCGGTGATTATATATTTTATTGATTGATTAAGAATCAGATGACCTGAGTGATGGGGCAGGACAATGCAAGCTTTTGCTTCTTCCTGCTCCTTTTCGGACACACACACAGAGAGGTTGCACGGTGAATTATAGCAAAAGTAAAATTCCAAAGCAGGTGCCCTCCCACGGCCCCCCATGTTGTATTTCAGCCTTTCCGTACATTTCATAGGATTAATGTGAACCTGCAGACGTAAACACTGTTCTTTCTCATTAATGAGCTCTGTGGCACCGGCTCTGGAGTATGTTTTGTGCACTTCTCATTATGGAGTCCTTGTTCTGCACCCTCACCTTATCCAACCCCCCTGTCAATCAAACATCACGACTGAGCTTGCATGACCGCCAGGCAGCAATGAAAGCCAATAGTTCTCAGTGGCCCCTTTGCCTTCCTCACTCTTCTCGTTCTCACTTTCTCAGCTGCCCCAAAGCCACCAAAATCTGCTCAAGTCACATGTGTGCCTGTTTCACTTTCTGTCAATCAGGGCTGGTTTGCACCTGCACCTTTTAAGGAGGACTGCTATCATGCAAACATTGATTTAGTTCTGCATTTGTCCTTCCAGCAGGTGGGGAATAAACATGAGTCAGGTTGGAGTGGGAAGTGACTGTCCAACAAGAAGGAGGCAGGGTGGTGGGTGGTATCCACAGCAATGTGGGAGTTGTTCCTCCCAGCAGGGCTGCGTTGCTTTTAATTGAAGTAGTTGTTGCATCATTACCTCATTTACTCAAACGTCCCTGTCGACAAAAAGAGCAAGCATCAAGCGGGAAGTTTACTTTTGTTTAGCCGGCAAAAGAATAAACTCCTCCAGGAAGCACTTGCAACTTGAGCCTTTTTAAAAACAAGCTAAACATTTTGCACGTGCTAGTGTGCCCGTGACCGTCTTAACCAGGCCTGGGCAATTATTTTGAATCGGGGGCTAAATTTAAAGAAAAAAACGTGCCTGGGGTGGCTGGTATATCTATTTTTAGGAAAACTAATACAAAACCTCACAATAATGTCTGATTGAATGCTAAAAATGTTATGACAGACCACCTTAAAAACGGAATGGAATTGATTTGTTTCTTTTAACGATAAAACCCTGAATATAGACAACATATGAACGTCACCCCCCCTCTCCATCGACATATTTTACAATAGAGGCAAAAGCAAAAAACACGGATCAATCGTCCTGTCCCCTTACCAGAAAAACATCCCCAAAGCATGATGTTTCCACCCCCATGCTTCACAGTAGGTATGGTGTTCTTGGGATGCAACCTAGTATTCTTCTTCCTCCAAACACGACGAGTTGAGTTTATACCAAAAAGTTCTGTTTTGGTTTCATCTGACCACATGACATTCTCCCTGTATCATCTGCTGTATCATCCATGTACCGAATTTTGTTATAAAACTCAACTCGTCGTGTTTGGAGGAAGAAGAATACTGAGTTGCATCCCAAGAACACCATAACTACTGTGAAGCATGGGGGTGGAAACATCATGCTTTGGGGCTGTTTTTCTGCTAAGGGGACAGGACGATTGATCCGTGTTAAGGAAAGAACGAATAGGGACATGTATCGTGAGATTTTGAGCCAAAACCTCCTTCCATCAGTGAGAGCTATAAATGGTTGACCAAATACTTATTTTCCACCATAATTTACAAATAAATTCTTTAAAATTCCTACAATGTAAATTCCTGGATTTTTTTTTCACATTCTGTCTCTCACAGTTGAAGTGTACCTATGATGAAAATTACAGACCTCTGTCATCATTTTAAGTGGGAGAACTTGCGCAATCGGTGGCTGACTAAATACTTTTTTTGCCCCACTGTATCGCCCCCCCCCCCCCCCCCCCCCCCCCCTTGGTGTGACATCCACTAAAAAACCGGAGCCCATTTCCCCACGTAGACACAGTTATAGTTACAAATGACTTCTCCCCAAAAAATAATCGAGTTTGTAACTCGGTTACCTCATTGTAAGAGTAATTAGTTACTCAGCAATTTTGTTCGTTTATATCTTTAATGTCAAAAATGTGTTTATATTACCTGATTGAGGAATAAAAACATTAGATACATTTGGCATTTATCTGGACTCAATAGATTGCAGTGTGCCATATGATATACATAGATATGAAAATGCATGAAAAAATAAATATTCTGTTAAGTAACAACATTAGTGAAAGTGTAAACTTAGGTAAAAAGACACAAAGGATCATTTGGCCTCTAAGTAGTGCAATTCTCTGCACGTGTATATGAAAATACATTCTGCAAGAACTTTAGCTAAAACTGTCAGCAAGTATGAATGACAAATAAAGGACATGCATTCAGGCAAAACGTTTAAAACGTTCCTGTATGACGTTCTGACAAAAAAAATTGCATTTGTGTACAAATATTGGGGTATTCTTAGAAGCCCATTTTAAAAATGCAGGCACGTAATCACCTGTGATTCATCTACATTCCAAAATGTGATGAATTGATTAAAAAATTAACATTACGCACAGTGTGAACAGTAACACTGTGTTTGGATTTATGACCGTTAGCACGGGGGTCAGCGACCCGCCGCTTTAGTACCACATGCAGCTCTTTAGCGGCGCCCTGATGGCTCCATAGAGCTTTTTAAAATATTTATGCAAATGGTTAGTTATCTCACCATTTCAGAAGTTTTACTAATGTTTTCCAATGTTGTAAAAATTTGTAAAATAAATATTACATTTGAACATTTCTGTCAACGAAGATTTGCGTCAGCCTGCAACACACAGTCATTTTGATAGTAGGCTAATATAGCTAATTAACCACTTACATCATGTGTTGTCTTCATTATAACACTTATTTAAGACTTATTTTTTGTGCGGCTCCAAACCGATTACTTTTTTGGATTTGTGATCAAATATGGCCCTTTCAACATTTTGGGTTGCCGACCCCTGGGTTAGCATTAGCAGCAAGTGTGAGGTACGATTCAAGTTGCTTCAGGCAGACGTGGATAAACACTTTTTTTCCTGGACATAACGTGCATGTTACATACAGTGGGGCAAAAAAGTAGTTAGTCAGCCCCCGATTGTGCAAGTTCTCCCACTTAAAATGATGACAGAGGTCTGGAATTTTCATCATAGGTACATTTCAACTGTGAGAGACAGAATGTGAAAGAAAAATCCAGGAATTCACATTGTAGGAATTTTAAAGAATTTATTTGTAAATTATGGTGGAAAATAAGTATTTATTCAACCATTCAAAGCTCTTATTGATGGAAGGTTTTGGCTCAAAATCTCACGATAGATGGCCCCATTCATTCTTTCCTTAACACGGATCAATCGTCCTGTCCCCTTAGCAGAAAAACAGCCCCAAAGCATGATGTTTCCACCCCCTTGCTTCACAGTAGGTGTGGTGTTCTTGGGATGCAACTCAGTATTCTTCTTCCTCCAAACACGACGAGTTGAGATTATTCCAAAATGGATACATGGATGATACAGCAGAGGATTGGGAGAATGTCCTGTGGTCAGATGAAACTAAAATAGAACTTTTTGGTATAAACTCAACTCGTCGTGTTTGGAAGAAGAAGAATACTGAGTTGCATCCCAAGACCACCATACCTACTGTGAAGCATGGAGGTGGAAACATCATGCTTTGGGGCTGTTTTTCTGCTAAGGGGACAGGACGATTGATCCGTGTTACGGAAATAATGAATGGGGCCATGTATCGTGAGATTTTGAGCCAAAACCTCCTTGCATCAGTGAGAGCTTTGAATGGTTGACCAAATACTTATTTTCCACCATAATTTACAAATAAATTCTTTATAATTCCTACAATGTTCCTACAATAATTCCCAGCTCATAACACTCCCCACACAGGTGTGTGTTTCCACCCAGTCAACCATAGATCTCATCCTCACATCGGACCGGCATAATATTAAAATATTAATTAATATTAAAAATTGTGGGGTCATGATCTTTGGTCTTAGAGACCACTATATAACCTTCTGCACGAGCAAAATAAGTAAACCTAAAGCCAATGGCCACATAACAGCTCAATCCAGATCCCTTAAAAAATACAACAGTGATAATTTCAACCTCAACTTAGATGAGTGGGACTGGTCCCCTGTGCTCACGAGCAACCTGGTTGAGGATGCTTGGGATTGCTTCAAAACAGCGTTCCTAGCTATACTAAATGATATGGCTCCCATGAGAACAGTCAGGATCAAAGCCCGCTCTGAACCATGGATCAATCCAGACCTATTAGCTGCCATAAAAGACAGGGACAGAAAATATTTCGAATACCAAAAGTGTAAAACCAAAGTAAATAAACAACCCAGTAATAATAACCTCAAATCACTCCTTTCAACGCTCAAAAAGCAATGCAATAAATTAAGAAATAAGACAAACAACCTGACTAAATCTTTAAAAAAAAATTATATCAATGACAAAATAGAGGAAAACACAAATAAGCCACGTGAGCTCTGGAAAATTCTCAACAACCAGCTTCCTGGATGCAGCCAGAAACTTAAAACCAGACTCACCAACATTAACATCAAGGAGGGTGACGCCCTCATTACAGACAAAATAGAGGTAGCAAGCAGATTTAACACCTTTTTCACCAACATAGCCACAACTCTCGTAAACAAGCTATCCCAACATTCTGGTCGCTTTGTTGTAGAACACATTAAAGCCTTCTACAGAAAGCTAGGAGTAGTCCACAACAATTTCGAATTAGAAATGGTGTCAGCTAACGAGGTGCTTAATAAATTGAGCGCGCTCCACCCAAACAAGGCCACCGGCCTTGACAATAACCCTTCCAGATTCCTCATGGACTCTGCCACCACCATTGCCCCAATAATCACTCATATAATAAACCTCTCAATCAAACAAGGCCAAGTACCCAAGGATTTCAAGATAGCAAGAGTAACCCCCCTTTATGAAAAAGGAAGCAAATTAGAACCTGGTAACTACCGACCTGTTTCTATTCTCAGTTCCATTTCGAAAGTAATGGAGAAAATAGTTTATGAACAGGTTGATAGATACCTTGCTACTAATAAACTAATGTACAAATTCCAATCCGGCTTCAGAACTAACCACTCCACTGACACATGCCTTCTCTATCTGACCGACCACATCAAACATGAGGTGGACGAGGGAAAATACTGCGGCATGGTCATGCTGCACATTCAGAAGCCCTTTGACACCGTTAACCACGCTATACTGTTGGATATTTCCGAGCAATCGGATTCGACGAAACCTCATCGAGCTGGATGCAATCTTACTTGGAGGGGAGGAAACAGGTGGTAGAGGTGAACGGCACCATGTCCCCTCCCCTCTCAGTAAGCTGTGGAGTCCCTCAGGGGAGTATACTAGGACCTTTACTGTTCCTAATATACGTAAATGACATGCCATCAGCATGCCAATGTGAATTGTTCCTGTTTGCGGATGACTCGGCCCTGCTGGTATCCGGCAAGGACAAGTCACAGGTGGAACAAATCCTCAGTGCTGAACTCCTCAATATTTGCACCTGGCTCGCTGACAACAAGCTATCCATACACTTAGGTAAAACGGAATCCATCCTATTTGGGTCCCATATCAAACTTAAGAAGGTCAGTGATTTCACTATAAAAGTGGGTGACATTGTTATCACCAGTATAGATGAGATCACCTACCTAGGTTCCATTCTAGAGGCTAATCTTTCTTGTGATAAAATGGCAACCAAGGTGATCAAAAAGGTCAACCAAAGAACGAGATTCCTCTACAGAATCTACTCTCTGGTCAACAAAAGCACCTTGAGGATTCTAGCGGGAACTCTCATTCAACCCTTCTTCGATTACGCTTGCACATCCTGGTACCCCAGCACCTCCATCCATCATCTTCCGCTTATCCGAGGTCGGGTCGCGGGGGCAACAGCCTAAGCAGGGAAACCCAGACTTCCCTCTCCCCAGCCACTTCGTCTAGCTCTTCCCGGGGGATCCCGAGGCGTTCCCAGGCCAGCCGGGAAACATAGTCTTCCCAACGTGTCCTGGGTCTTCCCCGTGGCCTCCTACCGGTTGGACGTGCCCCAAACACCTAGTTGGACGTGCCCTAAACACCTCCCTACGGAGGCGTTCGGGTGGCATCCTGACCAGATGCCCGAACCACCTCATCTGGCTCCTCTCGATGTGAAGGAGCAGCGGCTTTACTTTGAGTTCCTCCCGGATGGCAGAGCTTCTCACCCTATCTCTAAGGGAGAGCCCCGCCAGCACCTCCAAAACCCTCAAATCTAGGCTCCAAACATCCCAGAATAAGCTAGTCCGGTTACTTTTAGACCTCCACCCCAGATCACACCTCAATCCAACCCACTTCTCCAAAGTGGGCTGGCTCAGGGTGGAGGACAGAGTAAAACAACTTGCACTGAGCCTAGTCAATAAAATCCGCTACACCTCCTTGATACCGAAGTACATGTCAAACTACTTCCTTAACGTAAATGACCGCCATAACCCTAACACCAGGGGGAGCTCCACATACCACGTTAAACCCAGATTCCCATCTAACAAAGGTCTTAACTCATTCTCTTTCTATTCCACATCAATGTGGAATGCACTCCCAACAGGTATAAAAGTAAGGCAACTTCAACACTTTACTAATACCCTCCTCCATTCACATCCCATCTCCCCGGATTATAAACAACTCAAATGTACTTCTAATGTATATACTTGTTCTTATGCTATCTGAACTCACTATGTTCTCTGCTGGCTGTACATATCCTACTAAATAAGACCTACACTGTTTCAATGTCCACATTTCTCTGTTGATGCAATTGTTGATGACTGAAGTTCTGATATCAACCAAAGCTCCTTATCCCACCCCCCGGATTGTAAATAATGTAAATAATTCAATGTACATACTATGATGATTAACTTGTGCGATGACTGTATTATGTTGATAGTATATATTTGTACCATGAATTGATTAACGTGGACCCCGACTTAAACAAGCTGAAAAACTTATTCGGGTGTTACCATTTAGTGGTCAATTGTACGGAATATGTACTGAACTGTGCAATCTACTAATAAAAGTATCAATCAATGTGAATTCCTGGATTTTTTTTTTCACATTCTGTCTCTCACAGTTGAAGTGTACTTATGATGAAAATTACAGACCTCTGTCATCATTTTAAGTGGGAGAACTTGCACAATCGGTGGCTGACTAAATACTTTTTTGCCCCACTGTACTGTAAACATTCTTGCCTTTCATTTTAATGAGCGAAAAGTAGCGCTGGCACATTCAATTTGAGGACGTTACCTTTGAATTTCCCTGGGTTCGGTTGCCAGAGCAAAGTGGTCTTGTTGTGTGTCAGTCAGAGCATGCAATGAGATAGTGTGAGCAGGGCATGATCCGCACACCCAGACAATCATCATCATCACATTTACAACCACGTCATCATCACCACCCCAGCTCTGTATCCAGGCAACTGATGTGTAGCCAAAACCTGACACCTTGCGCTTCATTCAACCAAACTGTAGTAGCCATTTCACATTCCCAGAATCAGAAAACGGGGTTTCCACGTTAGGAACAATAATTCATTAGATTACTAGTTACTAAAAAGAATAACGCCGTTAGTAACACAGTTCGTCACCATGTTACATAATCACTTCAAAACTAATATGGTTTTCATTATTAACCAAAAGAAATACGAAATAATCAGCATTTGCGGACTTCCCTACTCTTCCGTAAACACCATACCCGTGTTTCATCTTAAAGAAAACATCAGTAGAAGAGGGCACAAAATAGCATACTAGTGGTTTACCTACTTTTCTTTTGTTTTTGAGCCTCAGGTCCACTCTTCTTTCTGTTTTTCAGCGGGTTCTTGATCAGTCTTTCTCCCCTCGAGGGTGCTCCTAATTTTTGGGATCGCATTTGCCTTGAGTCTTTTAAATGTTTCCCATCCAAAGTAACATTGCTGCAAATTACACTACTCTCGCTTGGTCTGTACCATTCTGCTCCAGTCTATTTGAGAGGAGAGGTCCATACTTTCTTCATGTGGCCATTTGGAAATATATGCGGGCTGACCCCTTCTTTAGTTATACTGCTACAGCCTGCAGCCATGCATCTGGCAGGCATATTTGTTAATTCATTCAAATTATTTGCGTTAATGTTGTGATTCAGTGTACAGATGCTACTAAAGCACAAACTGTATAAAATTGCCAGCAGTCTTCTGAATGTAATGTCAGCAGACAGATGCAGGCTCATCCACATTTTGAAGTAAAAGTGGGTGATCCAAAATGTGCTGAAACTTGTTGCAAAACAAGTCTAAAATGATTGCTGTGTCTGTTTGGGGGGATTTTTACCTGTAGACATAATTTTGAGATCTAAAATGATTACATAACTGACATTTCTATGCAACAAAAGAAATTACTACGGTTGCACAAAATCCTTAAAATTGCCAGTAAAGTGCCAGGACTTTGGCCTACACACAATTGAGACATTTTTAATTCCGTTAACACATTTCAGCACATGAGAAGTTGTGTTTTGTGCACATGCGGAGGTATTTAGCTATTGTACACGGCGCTTTTTATTCTAGTAATGCAAACGACATTTGCGAGTGGATTTAAACTACAAATCTGAATTGAGCTTCATACCCTGCAGTGTGAACATGGTCTATAGCAGGGGTAGGGAACCTATGGCTCGCGAGCCAGATGTGGCTCTTTTGATGACTCCATCTGGCTCTCAGATAAATCTGAGCTGTCACTGCTTAACACAATAAGTATTGAATAATTCCACTTGTACTCAAAGTGTTCAAAATAACGTTCAAAATATAAAACATGCTCATGCATTTGAATCCATCCATCCTTTTTTCTACTGCAATTGTTCAAGAAGTTGCATTAAGGGTAAAAAGTGATTTATTTATTATTGGTTAGTTTAGGGCTTGCCCTCCTGGGGGGGTTTTCAGACCACCAAGCACCGACATGAGAGCCTGTTTCAGGGTTACAATATTTTTTTATTTTTCAATAAGTCTCTCAGTTGCTTTCCAGCAATTGTCTTTTTCTCTTTCGTTCTCGCTCGCACTCTGGCTCCAGCCCCAACCCCGTCTCTCCTCCTGGCTGCTGCTTATAAACAGGGCGACAGGTGATTAGATAACAAGGCCCAGGTGGGCCATCTATGCACTTTTCGCTGATTTCGAGGCCGGTCGTGGCAACACCCCGCTTCGCTGCAGACCCGCAGGGCACGCCCCCTCCACAGTTAGCTTCAGAATATCAATGTTATTACAAAGAATAAGAGACCCATTATACTCTAGTAATGTTGGTCTTACTTAAAAATGCAAGTGTTTAGTTGTGTTCAGTGTTAAAAAAATATATTATATGGCTCTTACGGGAATACATTTAAAAATATTTGGCTTCTTGGCTCTCTCAGCCAAAAAGGTTCCTGACCCCTGGTCTATAGATGGATCATTTTTGTTTAAACTGAATATTTGCAGGAATGATCACGACTGGTCAATGCAATAAAGTAAAACACAACTTTGACTTTGACCACTTCCACTCACCAGTGATGTTCTGACCTGGCGGCACAAAGCATAAGCCAGCGTGTGTTTGCTAAGCACGAAGTCTCCTTGGATCAATAAGGGTCTGACCCGTGCAAAAAAAGCTTGCTGTCTGTCTTTTCAATGAGAGAAATATGATTTTTTTTGTATACAGTGACAATATAAATGTATTGTTTCAAGTTTCAATATAATAATGCTGACTTTCGGTTTAAGTTAATCTTGTGGTTAGAGTGCATCATGCATGTTATACAATGTGATACCTTACAAACTTTTTATTTTCCCAAACCTATTACTCTTCTAATTGACTCCTCATGACAGCACACAAAAACTATTTAGTCATGTTATCAATCATACATCCATCAATGCCTTAAGGCGGGGGTCAGCAACCCGCGGCTACCTGCAGCATTTTTAAAAAAGGATTGAAAATGTAAAAAGATGGGGGAAAAATATACTTTTTTGTATTAGTATGTTTTTTGTTTGAGGACAAACATGTAAAAAACCTTCCCAATGGTTAGAAAGCCCACTGTATATTATGTTTGTGTATGCTTCACTGATGAGAGCATTTGTTATACATTGTTTTGTCCTACTAATTTTGGCAGTTCTTGAACTCGCCATAGTGTGGACTGTGATGCAACAGTTTGTTTACATGTAAAATCCTCCACTCCTTCTTTGTCTCATTTTGTCCACCAAACGTTTTATACTGTGCATGAATGCACACAGGTGAGCTTTGTTGATGTTATTGACTTGTTGGAGTGCTAATCAGGCGTATTTGGTCAGTGCATGACTGCAAGAAAATCAATGCTAACATGCTATTTAGGCTAGCTGTGTTTACACATTGCATCATTTTGCCTCGTCTGTAGGTATATTTGAGCACCTTTAATATCATTTACTTTTTATCCTCTTGGTATACAATTTAGTTTTGCATATATCATGACACATTATCTGTATGTAATATTGGTTGCATTTCTGATATTTGTTTGTGTGCCGTGTTGTTCCCGACCACAGCAAACATTATCTAGCGTGCCAAAGAATGTAATAAATCTAATAAATGAAGACAGCCTTAACTTGGACACAGACATTTATACCTTTGGCCATTAAAAGCCAGTAATTTCCGGGAGTTATCTCACCTTCTGACTAGCTTCTGATTTACTAATGGTTCCTAATGTTGTAAAATGTGTTGAATTAATAATAAATTTAAACATTTCTGTCAATAAAGATTTGCTTCAGCCTGCGACACATAGTCATTTTGATTGTAGGCTATTATAGCTAATATAGACACTTCCGTCATGTGTTGCCTTCATTATAACACTTATATATACCTTTTATTTTTTGCGGCTTCAGACATATTTGTTTTTCCAATATGGCTCTTTCAACGTTTTGGGTTGCCCACCCCTGCCTTAAGGAATAAAGTAGTCTACCGTATTTCCTTGAATTGTCGCAAGGCATATAGTATGTGCCTGCCTTGAATTACTGCCGGGTCAAACTCGCTTCCCAAAATAATTAGCGCATGCTTAGTATTACCGCCTGGTCAAACTTGTGACGTCTGGAGTGACACTTCCCCTTTCATCATTTTCAAAATGGAGGAGGCTGATTTCAATACCGGTAATTTGAAATCGCAAAAAGGGAAGAAAATGAAGAGCTATTCAGAAGGATTTAAGGTCCAAGCTTACATCACACTCAAATTTTTACTGCATACCTTTGGTAAGTGCCGGAGTGAGAAGAAGTTTTAAAATAATTAGCGCATGCTTACTTTTACCCCATGCCTTTGGTAAGCGCAGGAGTGAGAAGAGGTTTTAAATGAATTAGCACCCTGGCGGCAATTCAAGGAAATACTATATGTTGATTTTCGTACACACACGCATTTTATTCTGCAAATATGGGGGAAAAATCCTCCAAAAAAGAAACTCTTTGGCTGGACAATAAATATTTGTAAAGGTGGGAAACATGATCAAATGAAATCTTTTTAGGAGGAGAATAAAACGATAGCAGCAGAGGACTGCAACCCTCCATGTTCCAGGTGATGCTGGGTCAGTTCTGCTCCATTGTGAAATTTGACTCTGTCCTGTAATCAAAAACATTTCACACATTATTTCATAAGATAATAAAGATAGGTTCCAGCACCCCCCGTGACCCCAAGAAGGACAAGCGGTAAAAAAATTGATGAATGGAAAAAAGTATGGAAACAATAACTTATGTCTGACAGTGTGGTGACATATTCAGGATTTAAGGTCACTTTAGAGTACATTATGTAGCTCTCACCCACATAAACACATTAAACACATGTACAGTGTTAACATGACATTTTGCTGCCCCAACAACACGTGCATGCGCGCGCGTGTGCGTGTGTGTGTGTGTGTGTGTGTGTGTGTGTGTGTGCGTGCGTGCGTGCGTGCATTAAACATCAAGCAGTAACTATTGGTGACCAGCAGCTTCAGTTTGAAACATTGAAATTCATGCTTTTTTATGTTTTTAGTGAACCAGTACTGCCACCAAGAGGGCAATGAATGCAACAACAATAGGCAGCAGGTACGTGTTGTCAGAGGAGGCAGACCATTATGAAAAAAAGCATAATGATTAGATGTCAATATTTTTTATTTTTCCTGTGTTATTTCAATTGGTAATGTTTAAAGTATTATTTTTATTCGCAGAATTTGCACATTTTCTGATTAAATACGTGGCAACGCCTGAGATGAGGCTGATTGTAATTAAGTGAGTAAATTTTATTTATTAAGCACTTTTCACAGATAAAATCACAAAGCGCTGTACAAAGCATAGGCGAAGTAAAACAACAATTCAATTTAAAACAACAGGGACAATATCATAAAAAGGATACAAAGTGGTTTAGTTAAAAGGTGCATTAACTAAAAGCTTTACTAAAAAGAGAAGTTTTCAAATTGTTCAATCGGTCCCAAATGCATGGGCCGTTTTTGTCAGGATGTCGTTAGTATGTTTGCAGAAACATTTATCATATATCACACATCATTTATTTATTATAAGTATGACATCATTACTTCAGATACCATTGATTTCTTTTTTTTTTAAATGGTAAAGACACACCTTTTTAATCAGGCTTTTTATTGATTATTTTAAACTCTTCAAAAGGTTCTTAGTTGTTGTTCTATTTTATTTATTTTTATTATTACTACTATTACTATCAATAAAATATGTATTTATTAGTTTAATGACATATATTTTTTAACACATATTTAAAAGTGAAGTGAAGTGAATTATATTTATATAGCACTTTTTCTCTAGTGACTCAAAGCGCTTTACATAGTGAAACCCAATATCTAAGTTACATTTAAACCAGTGTGGGTGGCACTGGGAGCAGGTGGGTTAAGTGTCTTGCCCAAAGACACAACGGCAGTGACTAGGTGGAAAAAAAAATATATTATTCTTTTTAGAATCCATACGTGTTTAGTTATTTTCCAGTGTTTTTTTCTATCCTCTGTGTGTGTGTGTGTGTGTGTGTGTGTGTGTGTGTGTGTGTGTGTGTGTGTGTGTGTGTGTGTGTGTGTGTGCATGCATGTTCGTATTTTTTTTTTTACATATATTTTAAAAAATGGTTTTTATTTTTTTTAGATTCTCTACCTGTTTAGTTATTCTCCAGTGTTTTTCTCTATCCTCAGTGTGCGTGTGTGTGTGTGTTCGTTTTACTGGGGTAAAGCACTTTGTGTTGCCTTTTGCATAAAAAGTGCTACATAAAGCAAGTTTGATTGAATATTTTGTTCAATTACACACAGCACAGTAGTCTGGCTAAGTGTGAAAGGTCGTACAGTATGCAAGTTGCTTATTGCTGCTGTCTTTCTACAGAAAGTCAAAGTGACATAGACTTTTTGTAAGTTTTATCGAAAAATAATTTTCACCTACAGTGAATGATTCTCTAATTTTCTCTTGTTATCCTTTTAATGAGCAACCTTTAATAACATAAAGTAGAGCACAGACAGAAAAAAATAAAAAAAATAATACAGATTATTAATAATTGAAATGCAATTATTCTAGAATATAAAGTAAAGGAAAAAAAGGCATGAACCTCACCACACAGTCGGAAATATTTTGACACTGATAGAATATTTATTTTGCCTTAATACTCCACACTGTTTTTAAAAATAAATAACGTCATTAAAGCAGGTGTGTTAGACTCATTTTCACGATGGGCAGTAACTTTAAACATAGATTAAGGGCAATCTTGATTAACCAACATTCTCCATCTGTTCCTACCTTACAATGTAGCCTTACACTTCCTCACGCACAAAAACTAACACACCCACACCTAGACTCCATCCACACAAGGTACTTATTATCTTAATTTTTCTATATACTATGTTTAATTTTGTTTGTTACCGGTAATTTACTGCTTTAGGTGAGAACCTTGCATAAGACTTTTTGGGTTCCTTTTCTCACCTGCACTTATTTCTTATTACGTATTTCTCATTACTTGTCTGTTTTGTTTTGTTTGTGTGTTTTTTTTTTTTTACAATGTTACTACCTTTTGCACCTTATATTGTGCGAATAAATAAATAAATACAAAACGCATTGGCAAAAAAAAAGGGTGAACAACAACACTGCTCCCACTGAAAGAGAACGTAAGTGTTAACCCTGTAATACCATTTTTGTGTTTCTTTGAGGTTCACGTATGATATTGTTGAAAATAGACGTATAGCCTATGTTTGGGAAGTCTACTCTTAGTTTCAGCCGATACGATTTGCTTTGAAATACTTCATGTATGCAGCCGCCTGTCAAATTTCAAAAGCCAATATGGCCCTTCAGCCAAAAAGTTGGCCTACTCTTGTCATAAACATACAAAAACAGTATCAATCAGTCAATGTTTATTTATATAGCCCTAAATCACTAGTGTCTCCAAGGGCTGCACAAACCGGAGTAAAGTATCAGGACTTGTCAATATTTTAATTTGGGTGGGGGGGAGGAGGAGGAGGTAAAAAGTTTATTTTCCTTTGGGCGGGGCTGGGGGCACGCCAGCAAATAATTAAAGTAAGTAAAGACTTACACATCTTTGTTCAACATGTGGTTGTTGTACTGCAGTACTGGTGGAACACTTTCCTCATCATCAGGCACCTACAATTTAAACAATATCATGTTTGACTGGATCATAGAGGAAAGTCTGCTATTTGGCTCACTAACCTCCCAGTAGACTTCATCGTCAAAGCAGTTGTCATCAGCTGGATCGCCCCAGATGGGTAACCTTAAAATAAAACCTGCGCCGAAAGCAAAGACATCCTAAACTTGGACCAAAACACCTTTGCCATATTCGTAACCAGTGTCCACGTACCAACCATGATGCCTCCACCTACACCAAAGCAGAGGGCCACACAGATGCCGGCAGCCTGGTGACCCCCCTGCCTTGTCGGTGTCATGTCTTCAAAGTCACCATCAAAGTCAAAGGTGTTTTTCAGTCTTCAATGACAAATTCAATAAACACAAGGTGACACACATTACTACTGCACTTGTGTACTGCCGTTTTCCTCTTCACTCACCCTTCTTTACCATAAACAGACTCAGACGCGGCTGCAGCAGTAATGGCTCCCACAATGCCGCCGATAAGACCAGGCATGGCGTGAAGGTTGTGGATTCCACATGTGTCCTGGATCTTCAGGTGTTTCTCCATGAAGGGCTGCACAAGAAACATTACATCAGGACTAGACTATAAAACATTCCAAACAAGAAGTAAAAAAAAAAAAAAAAAAGCAGTGGTACTTCACAGAGATGTAACTATAGCCATCCCTCAGCCTCACATATAAATCAATTAGCTTGCAGTCACGGATTGACCAAATATGCCTGATTAGCACTCCAACAAATCAACAAAGCTATCCTTTGTGCATTCATGCACAAAGTAAAATGTTTGGTGGACAAAATGAGACAAAGGAGTGGCAAAAAACACGTTTTTCTGTGGCAGCGTCAAAAAAAGTTGCACATGTAAACTAACCACGGTGAATTCAAGAACCGCCAAAATCAGTAGGACAAAACAGCGCTTACCAAATGCTGTCATCAGTGAAGCAGGTTTAGTATAAATAGTAGGATTTCTAACAATTAAGAAGGCTTGTGTCATCTTTTTTTTCTCTTACAGAAAATATATTAAAAGAAAAATATTTTTTTCTTCATCTTTTCCATTTTTACACATCTCTGAAAGAAGTTCAGGGAGCCACTAGGGCAGAACTAAAGAGCCGCGGGTTGCTGACCCCCGATTTAAAGACTCCAATTACACTAACATGTTTTAGAACTGTGGGAAAAAACATAAGTACTTCATAAAAACTACATAAACACGGGGAGAACATGCAAACTCAACACAGACATGTGAAGTTGAGAGTTCAAATTTGGAACCAAAAAGACCCCTGATTAATTACTTTAAGATCTTAAGCCCTAAGACAGTTGATCAAAACTCAGAGTAAAGAATACCGTGAGGAAGATATATCCCAGCGTGGAGATGATACCACAGCAGAAGCCAACTATTAGAGAGCCGTAAGGCATCAGCATGAACTCTGCTGCAGTTCCAACTGCCACGCCTCCAGCCAGAGTGGAGTTCTGGATGTGAACCTGTAAAGCAGAAGAAGAAACTTGCTTCATAAACACTTGATTATTATTCAAAAAATGTTTTTTCATTCTTATCAGAGGATGTTACCATGTCCAGTTTGCCATGCTTCTGAAAGAGGCTTGAGATGGTCACAGTGGTGAGCACTGTTGCTGCCAAGGCCAGGTAGGTGTTAATGGCGGTTCGGTGCTGCCCATCCCCATGGTCAGTGATGGCTGAATTGAAGCTGGGCCAGAACATCCACAGAAAGATAGTTCCTACCCATAAGAACAGCAGGGCGGAAAATCACAAAGTCCCTCACAAAATGAAGACAGTAAAGTTGTGTAGCTTCATCTCATACCTACCAATCATAGCGAAGACATCTGAGTGGTAGACCGAGCCCTGCAGACGACTGCTCTGGTCTAAGTTTGGTCGATAGAGCATCCATGAGATGGCAAGGCCGTAATAAGCCCCGAATGTGTGGATCACCATGGAGCCTCCTGCATCACGGGCCTTCAGGGGATACCATGCACTATTTATTGTACATATTTTCAAGTGGTGAGAAATATTACATGTATAGTAGTACCTCAATTTAGGAAATTAATTGGTACTGTGATAAAGCTCTTAACCTAAAACCCTTGTATCTCAAATTAATGTCTATTACTGAAATTAATTTAATTATCATGTTTTAATATGTAACACAACTTCAAAAAAATAGATAAGAAACAATTTATAAAAACAAGACAATATAATCTATTACAAACAACTACAGTATTTTTTTGGGAGTAATGCAATAATATTGTACAGCATTTACCTCAGAGAGTTGACTTCTAAGGTGTCTCTGTTCAGTCAAACACACCATCGGCAGCTTTTCCATATTTGAATGGATAATTACTTGCATTAAGATATTAAAAGTACATTCATGGCTAGCGTTATTGACTCATTCTGCTTAAGTTTAGTGCGAACTAGCAGCAATAGGCTCCAATTGCTTTATCAAGTTGGCAACACGCTCAGTCATGTTTTTGATTATTATTTTTTTATCATTTAAAGAATATAATCTGCTTCTTCAAAGCACTGTTCTTTACACTCACTTTATTCCTTCCGATGGTTGGAAAAAGTTATGTTGATCACTCGCTATAAGCTAATGCTAGCAAGTAAGACCGATGTTTTGGTCAGCTCAAACAACTACGGGATGCTTTTAACTCAAATTTTTGCTTGCAGGACAATTAACGGAGAGACAGCTCTTATTTCAAAACATTCTTTAATTTGGACACTCCTAAATTGAGGTACCACTGTATATGCATATACAAAAAGAGACAGTACTGTAAAAATAAGTCTGACTTACATGTATGACACTGAGGATGATATATTCCTCCACAGCAAACAATGTGACGCCAAACAGAGTCAATACCATCAGCTGAACTGGACTGACTTTACCCAGCACAGCTCCATAAGCAATTAAGCAGCCCGCCACACAGAAATCTGCATTAATTAAGCTTTGAGAAGGATAAAAAAATAGAAATAGTTCATCTGAAAAGCACAAAGTGAGCATAATGCCACTACATTCCAATAGCATCATCATTTTTCTGAAGTGTGAAGGCTCTGTTTATGTTATCTGACCAGTCAACCGTTAAAAAACGCCATTAGAGCTAACGTATCTCTATGGGAACGTTGGACTGGTTTCTCCAGCATCACTTGTTTTCTTTGTGTGGAAACCATGCAGGTGTAAACATATTCCATCAGACACTTTTTTGTAATAATACAAAACAATTATGTGTCACTTGACTGTATATTTACAAATACTGTAGCTTGGCATGGTTTATTAGTTTCAGACGTGTTTACCAAATTCAACGTGTACGAAAAGGAGTAGGATGAAACATCTTATTTAATCCTACAACGCCGTCTTAGCTGGAGGACGAAAAACATACCTCTCGATTCCTATTTTGATCTTTCCATCGGTCCAGTCCAGGGAGTGGAACCAGCCCTGCATGAGCAGCGCCCATTGGATGCCGAAAGCTGCGATGAGGAAGTTGAAACCCACAGCACCGAAGCTGTAGCGCTTGAGAAAAGTCATCAGAAAGCCAAATCCTACAAAGATCATCACATGGACATCCTGGAAACCTTAACCAGAGATCATGTTTGAGGTCGAAAGTACAGAGAAAAGCAAAAAAATATAAATTAGTGTGGTTTATTTAGAAACAGCAAAGAACCATATTGACCAGAATATATCACACCTCTTTTTTAATTATAGAATTAAGTAAAGAAGTTATTTATCTCATCGTAAGAGTTGTATTACCACAATACTGATTGTAATGTGTAAAATTTGTAGATACAGAGTACAAGGAGTGAACATGGGTTTTGATATTGACATTGTTATAAAATGGAAAATGGGTAGGATTAACTAAGCACTGCTTCTTCCTACCCTTTTTTGGACATGTAAAGAAAGACCTTCTAAACATTAGAAAATGGATGAATGTCATGCATCATTTTGAAACTATATATGTTCAAATAATACTAATCTGAATCTTTTTTCAAGTCCTGTTTATTTTATAGATGGAAAGGCTTTTTTAAAATGACTTATAGACAAAAAAATTATACGCCACAATTGTTCTAATTTTTCACTGACTTTGCTTCATTGATCACAGTTATCTTAAAACATGCATTATCATGCCTCCTCTGTTTGCACTTTTTCCAGTGTGACGGTTGCATCTGTTTGTCTTTACTGTGTGTGAGTGACAGAAAGAAAGGCTGTGCCTCGCTTCGGGATGAAATTGTTTGGCCTCATAGGTTGGATTGCGTGTATAAATCTCTAGACTGAAAAATGAGTGTTTTTTTCAACAGAAAATAACTTATATTTGGGTCAATACTAGGGCTGCGAATCGTTGGGTGTCCCACGATTCGATTCAATATCGATTCTTGGGTCGCGATTCGATTACATATCGATTTTTTTTTATTCAACGGGATTTTCGATTCATAAATGATATCTTTCCGATTCAAAACGATTCTGTATTTATTCAATACATATGATTTCAGCAGGATCTACCCCAGTCTGCTGACATGCTAGCAGAGTAGTATTTTTTTTTTAAAAAAAGCTTTTATAATTGTAAAGGACAATGTTTTATCAACTGATTGAAATAATGTAAATTTGTTTGAACTATTAAACGAACCAAAAATATGACTTATTTTATCTTTGTGAAAACATTGGACACAGTGTGTTGTCAAGCTTATGAGATGCGATGCAAGTGTTCTTTTTTTTTATTTTTATAAATGTCTAATAATGTAGATGAAGGATTTTTAATCACTGCTATGCTGAAATTATAACTAATATTGATACTGTTGTTGATAATATTAATTTTTGTTTCACTACTTTTGGTTTGTTCTGTGTCGTGTTTGTGTCTTCTCTCAATTTTCTCTGTTTATTGCAGTTCTGAGTGTTGCTGGGTCAGGTTTGGTTTTGGAATTGGATTGCATTGTTATGGTATTACTGTGTATTGGTTTGTTGGATTGATTAAAAAAAAAAAAACAACAACATTTTTTCTTAAATTAAAAAAAATCGATAGAAAAACAAAAGAGAATCGATTCTGAATCGCACAATGTGAGAATCGCGATTTGTATTCGAATCGATTTTTTCCCACACCCCTAGTCAATACTGTAGTATCCCCTTCTGTATCATGACACATAGTTCTCTATTGTCATCATCCATCAAAATCTCAAGTAAATGAATTATCAAAATAAGGATTCCAAATGCAATTCAACTTCAAACAAATGCCTTTAAAGTGGTGCAATTAATAATACAACCCATTTTGCTCCAAATAGTCTCAACAGCTGGCATGTAGAATATTTTGCTGTAATTTGTTAGTCAAAAATAAAAAAAACTCACATGCATTTTCACTTCCTTTGGATTTACTATAGAAGCTTTAATAAAAATAATCCTTCTTATATAAACAGTTAAGAGGTGTACAGAAAATATATTTACGGTAGTGTTGTAATGATACCAATATTTTGGTACCGGTACTAAAATTATTTCGGTACTTTTCTAAATAAGGTGGACCACATAAAAAATGCATTTTTGGGTTTATTTTAACAAAAACTCTGAGGCTCCTAATTAGTCTGCTGACGTATGCAGTAACATATTGTGTCATTTATCATTCTATTATTTTGTCAACATTATTAAGGACAAGTGGTAGAAAATTAATTATCCATACAATTGTTTATTTACTGTTAATATCTGCTTACTTCCTGTTTCAACATGTTCTTTATACACGTTTAAAGTGTAATAATCACTTATTCTTCTGTTGTTTGATACTTTACATTAGTTTGGGATGATATCACAAATTTGGGTATCAATCCGAGACCAAGTAGTTACAAGATCATACATTGGTCATATTCAAAATCCTCATGAGTCCAGGGGGGACGTATTTCCTAAATGTATAAACCTAGTATACATTTAAAAAAACGAAATAATATGTTTTGACGCCAAAAAATATTGACGTAAACATAGTAGTATCGACTTTATGCGTGTTTGTACTTGATATCATTACAGTGGATGTCAGGTGTAGATCCACCAATGGCATTTGTTTACATTTTGACGCCGGTGAGCTATGGTGTGTAGTGAAGCATGTTTAGCTATTCCTCGTCCTGCAGCAGATGATACTTTTAATAAACTTACTTTATTCGTCGCTATTGAGTCGAGAACTGGTGATTTAGAAGTAGCTAAAACACTGCCGACTGCGGATGGACGTTAGCCACTAGCTAGCTAGCTATGTCTTAAAGCATCTCTTCCGGAGGGCGTTTCAGTGTTATAACTTCACCTTTTTCGTTAGTTTTTAAGCCAAAATGCATCCGTTCTCCATTTTCTGTCTACACACTGTGTCTGCTTGTAAGCACTCCGTGATTGTGTGTCGCCGAAAATGCTCGTCTGCTCGTAAACCAGCAATGTCACGACGTGACTTCGACGCGGGCGGTGCGGGACTGGTACTTTACAGAGACGGGGTATCGTACCGAAAATGATTCATTAGTATTGCGGTACTATACTAATATTGGTATACCGTACAACCCTAATTTACGGTTGTTTATATTTTAAACAAAGTATATAAACACAGGCCTTGTGAAGCATGGGACCTTATAAAGAGTAAAACATCAATACAGTATATGTTTTGCAAACTATGCACACATTTGTGTGCAATTAAAAAAAACATAGGTTTGCTAATTAATCCAGATGTTCTTTTTGTAGTTAATGTTACACTTATAACAAGGTAAAACAAAATGAAAAAAATCACAAGCTGATGCAATATTATAGAAAAAAATAAGCCTCAATTTATCACAACTTTTGCCGCAACATTCTAAAAAACTGCTGTGTATTCTGGCACGGTAGGAAAGAATTTTGAGTTTGAATAAGGGCCTGATGTACTCGTTAATTTATGGATCATTTTCTGCCGCGTCTTGCCTAGTAACTACAGTAACTCTCGCAGGTGGGCCCTGGGGTGTTACATAATCAAGGCTTATTGGCTTAATGGCCAGGCAGACCATTCTCTATCAACACATACATGCTTTCTCTGGGTATATTTTCAAATATGGACATGCCATTATGCACATCAATGGTGGGAGTTGGCACACTATCTGCTTTGTTTGCCAGTCTGAACCCAATTTTTGTCTCAGTCCACCTCGTTTGTGCAGACGCAGTTTTTACGTTGGGCATTGTGGGCGACCGTCTAGGGTGCAGTCTCCCCTCTCAAAAAAACTTGCCACATCTCTTCTAGACTACCACCGTAATGAAACATGTTACCTAATAAAAGACTGACATGGAGAATATAATTTTTTTCCACATCAAGTTAGTTGAGTGGGCACTGGGGCATCCCGTATCACTATTTTGTTTTTTTTCCTGTGCCTGAGGACGAGCTCAGAGTTCAAAATGGACAAAAGTGTTGTCAGGCTAAAGCTTATCAATGCGTATACCTGAGGTCCACTTTGTGAAGTGAAGTGAAGTGAATTATATTTATATAGCGCTTTTTCTCTAGTGACTCAAAGCGCTTTACATAGTGAAACCCATATCTATTTAACATTCAAACCAGTGTGGGTGGTACTGGGAGCAGGTGGGTAAAGTGTCTTGCCCAAGGACACAACGGCAGTGACTAAGATGGCGGAAGCGGGAATCGAACCTGCAACCCTCAAGTTGCTGGCACGGCCACTCACAGGAACGTCTTTCTGGACTTGCCATTATCACCAACATCATGCATTTGTACAACAGATTGTGTATGATGATGTAATGATTCGATTTTGCATCAAAAAAACCTGGAAAAGTCCGGTTTTAGATTGCACTTTACGCCTGTAATATCTATTTCAAATTATATTTGTTTTATTCATCTTTGTGTGTCAAAGGTTTTATACAATTTACATTTCTATTTACGTTGACATACTGTATTTACTTTATCTTTTTGTATTCAAGATTATAGATTATGAAATATTGTGTTTGTCCGTTGCTGATTCTGGGTTGGGGGTTAGGAGGGGCTCGGAGTTTTGCTCAGGGCGCCAAACAGGCTCGGACCGCGTCTGCTTTCATAAACCAATTCTCGAAACTAAACGGATACCAGCATAACCCAGTAAGTGTCATTTACAAAACATGTCCACAGCTATCTGAATGCTACAATATGTTTTCACTATAAAATATTTGATGAATTTGTGACAAACAGCAGAGTAAAAACTATTAAAACCCACATTTACAGAAGTCTTTCACTGCCTCACTAAACAAAATGACTCCAACTCGCGACTTGATTTAATATTATTGCTCTCAACACATTATTTATCAAAGGGATATGTTTTATTAATTGTTTTAGTGTGGTTTATGTGAAACATGTTGCAACTGGATCTTCACATAAAACAAGCACCAGTGGATGGCAGCAACATAGGTAATTATCATATCAATATGTATACACAAATAGCTTGTTTTTATCCCATCCTGAACTGGTTTTAAATGCAGACGGTGTGTTTACAAAATTGATAATTAAATAATTTAATCTAGAGCAGTTATTCCTGAACTTTTTTAACCAAGTACCAACTTAGAAAACACTTGGCTTTCCAAGTGCCACCATAGAGACCAACATTAAATTACAGTGGCATATTAGGCCTAAGTAATAATCAAAAACAGAGCAGAGGTTTTATTGAATAAGTATATTTAATATTTTGGCTACTGGAACACTACACACAGTTTGAACAGTAACACTGTGTTTGTTATTGGAAAATAAAACACTGTACATTAATCAAGTGATTATTTAGCATACCACAAGTGCACAGGTGTCAAACTACAGGCCTGTAGGCCAGATCGGGCCCGCCACATATTTTAATGTGGTCCGTAAAAGCTTAGAAATAATGCGTGCTTTAATCTTTATTAGTTGTATTCATTGTTTCCATTTTGACAGAAACAAATGTGTGTAATGCATGAAATTTGATATGTTTTAAACGTTTAGTATCTGCTAATATTTTTTTATTATTAGAAGTGAGAATCTTTCTCACGGTTTGATCCAATTCCGATTCTTGGGGTGACAATTTGATTCTGAATGAATTCTGGTTTCAAACCGATTCTCGCAATGTATTATTTGGTATAAATATTCATGAAACTTTTACAAAACTGGTTACAGATGACAAAACCTCTTTTTGGTTGCTGAATTATAAGCGCAGCGAGTAAGCATGGAGTGAGTCAAAAAAGTAGAAAAAAAAAAAGATTCTTAAAACAATCTATTTTTAAGTAGACTTTTGAAAATTACTAATTAAATAAAAATACAAATAAATAACAATCGCGATTCGGATGTGAACCGATTCTTGAGCACTCCTAATCATTATATACCGTATTTCAATTCCTTAGACAAAATATCAATTTAAAAAATCTGCTTGTCACCTTGACATATGATTTTAAAGTAAGCTATCCATCATTTTTTTTATGTACAAAAAATGTAATAACCAAATGCATAAGAAATTGTGTAATATTATAATCTATATTCACATTCACAGGTATAAGCGTCCCTCTGAAGGCAGCCTTAAATGCGACGTGGCCCTCAATGAAAACGAGTTTCTCACCCCCGCAGTAGTTTTAAGAATCACTGATCTAGAATGACTCAATCTGACAACCATAAAATTGTTTAAAAGGAGCAAAGTCAACACTTACTTGGATATCTGAAGTAGAAGTCATTGTCAATGTCACTGGATATATTATGGACTTTTTTGTAGTCTATCCAGTGTGGATCTGCCTCCTCGTTATAACGGATAAAAACTCCAAACAAGATGATCATGGCTGTTTGCCACACGATGCACACTGCTGGAAGACTTAAACGGATATTTGTATTTTTGGAGCGGTCACAAAACTCCCTGAAGCTTTGAACGCTGCCCATCTTGGACGATAGCTTGGTCGTTATTCAGTATGTCTTTTGGAAAAGTACAGTACCTGCCTGAGTGAAAGTCACCAGCATCATCAGCTCGGGGGAAGGTAAGCAAAGATGAGGACACACCCACACTTACTCCTTCTACTGTAGTTCTGCAAATCGCACATGTTTATGCAACACAAAACACAAATTATAACAGATTATAACACATTCTCAATTTGTTGCGAGAATTCATCACTCACTACTGATGCTGAAATAACATAACTGGAAGTATCACTAAATGTATAAAGAATGATGAGGAATATTTACAAGTATGCTCTAACTGGGACAAAAATATGCAAGTTATAAACATGGAAAGAAGACATACTGTTAGGGAATAGTCTCGCAAACTCCTCGCCGTGCGGCAATGGAGGTTGCAGGAGGGGCAGGAGGGGGTTCTCATGACTTCTGCACGAGTCAGACCCTGTGAAGCATTCACTGTAAATAACATTTTCCACAAGGTATCAGAAAGGTGCTTGACAGGTTTGACTCAGTCATCCATTACTGCACAGGGTTCAAGGTGAACACGAGTGTCCACTGGCACTTTTTGTGTGTCAGAGACAAAAATTATCCCTTTAAGCTTTTTTTAAAATGAGTAAAATATGGAAAAACTAATATTCAAACATGTGTATGCCTACAAAACATTAAAAACTTCTAAGCGATAAATATGCAGAGTTAAATTGTGTAATGAGCAAGGCACTCAATGTACTAATAGGAGTAAGTTTAAGAAACTTTACAAAGTATATAAAGAAACAATATAATTGATCCTGATTTCATTCATTTATCATTTTTAAGTTACTGCTTGGGTTAGTCTATATCTTGTTTTTACTTTACATTTTGACACTCTTTTCTGACAGCTTATTCCTGAATGTATTGATTCATTTACCTTTAATGTTTGTATTGTATTGTATATCTTAAATGCCATTTTTGTCCTATACTTTCATCACTGCTTAAGCTATCTATTGTTATCACATTTACAAAATTCAACATGTCTGAAAACAAGTGGGGCGGCATGGCGTAGTGGGTAGCGCGACCGTGCCAGAAACCTGAGAGTTGCAGGTTCGCTTCCCACCTATTGACATCCAAATCACTGCCGTTGTGTCCTTGGGAAGGGCACTTCACCCTTTGCCCCCAGTGCCGCTCACACTGGTGAATGAATGATTGGTTGTGGTCGGAGGGGCCCGAGGCGCAAACTGGTAGCCACACTTCCGTCAATCTACCCCAGGGCAGCTGTGGCTACAGATGTAGCTTACCACCACCAGGTGTGAATGAATGATGGGTTTTCACTTCTCTGTGAGCGCTTTGAGTATCTAACAATAGAAGAGTATTTGCCTATATTTGCAATATTTGACTATCAATTCCCTAAAAGAACATACTATCAAATACTTAAGAGGAAAAGAAGTGTCAACCATATTAACAACTTTAGGGATGACCTATTAAAACAAGAGTGGAAAGAGGTGTACACAGACGATATAAATACTGCCTATGATTCTTTTCTTAAACATTATATTACTCTGTATAACAAGCATTGTCCTGAGGTTCCATGCAGATCTAAACAAAGGCAAAATAATGCACCTTGGATGACAAACAGTTTGAAAAATGCATGTAAAAAGAAAAATAGACTTTATAAGGAGTTTATCAAATCAAGAACAGAGAATGCTGAAAAACGATATAAAAACTACAAAAACAAGTTGACCAATATATTGAGACAAGCAAAAAGGGAATATTACAAAAGAATGTTGCATGAAAATAAAAATAACATAAAGGCTACATGGAATATTTTAAATAAAGCAATAGGGAATAGGACAAGGCGAACAGAACTACCTAGATGTTTTAAAAAAGATAATATGTTAATTGAAAACAAAGATGAAATTGTCAATGAATTGAATCAATTCTTTGTAAATGTAGGACCTCGCTTAGCAAACAAAATACCTAGAGCTAATGATCAATCAGGGGATGTCTGGAAAAGCGAAAATAGGGTTATGCAGTCGATGTTTCTTAGTGAAGTGACTGAGAATGAAATATTATCTGTGGTTTACAAACTAAAAAACAAGACCTCAATAGACAATGAGGGCATTGACATGAGTATAATAAAAAACACAATTGATTGCATCATTAAACCATTGCATTATATAATTAATTGTTCTTTTAAAGTAGGGGTTTTCCCAGACAGTATGAAAACTGCTAAGGTTATACCTATATTTAAAACCGGAGATAAACATACATTTGGTAATTATAGACCTGTATCTCTCTTATCCCAATTTTCAAAAGTGCTTGAAAAACTGTTTGTTAATAAATTAGACTGTTTTATTGAAAAACATAAATTATTAAATGAAAATCAGTATGGATTTCGATCAAACAGGTCTACGAGCTTGGCCATCATGAACATTATTGAAGAGATTACAACTGCAATTGATCAAAATAAATACACAATAGGAGTGTTCATTGATTTAAAGAAGGCATTTGACACTGTAGATCATCAAATTCTCATTTCTAAATTATATACTTATGGAGTCAGAGGAGTTGCACTGGAATGGTTAACCAGTTATTTACATCAACGACAGCAATATGTTGAGATCGATGATCATAGGTCAGAATGTATGAATATTGAATGTGGAATTCCACAAGGTTCGATTTTAGGACCCAAACTTTTTACTTTATATATAAATGATATTTGTGAGGTTTCGAAAATTTTACAGTGCGTATTATTTGCAGACGATACAAATTTATACTGTTCAGGAGATGACTTGAAAATTTTAGCCAATAATATTAAAGAGGAAATGGTTAAACTAAAATTGTGGTTTGATATAAATAAATTATCTTTAAATTTGGAAAAGACTAAGTATATGGTATTCGGTAATAAAAGAAAGATAGAAGTTAGTTTATCCATAAACAATGTGAAAATTGAGAAGGTGTCTGAAATCAGATTTCTTGGGGTCATCTTAGATGAAAAGTTGACATGGAAAGCTCATATAATGCATGTGAAAAATAAGGTATCTAAAAGCTTATTTATTTTGAACAAGGTTAAATATAGTTTTACATACAACACAATGAGAATGTTATATTGCTCAATTATTCTACCTTATTTCAATTATTGTGCAGAAATATGGGGAAATACATATCATAGCAACATAATGCCTTTATTTCTTTCACAGAAAAGAGCAATTCGAATCATTTTTAAAGTAGGATATAGAGACCATACAAATCCACTCTTTATTAGGTCGGGATTACTAAAACTAAAAGACATTGTAGAATTGAATACACTATTAATGATGTTCAAAGCGAGAAATAAAGTTCTTCCGAAGGACATACAAAAGTTATTTGTGTTCACATCTGAAGATGAGAACCACAGAAGGCCGTATGACTTTAAACATCCAAGAGTGCGAACAAATTTGAAACAAATGTGCTTGTCTGTTGTTGGTGTGAAAGCATGGAATTCTCTAAACAAAGACTTAAAAAGCTTTAAGAATATATTTGTATTTAAAAAAAGTTATAAAAAGAGAAAACTGAAATTATATCAAACTGAGTTTTGATTTAGATTGGACGTGTCATTGTGAAAGTGCTTAAAGGAAAATGGAAAAGTATGTTGGAGTTCGGGTGTTGGTGGAGGGAACATTTATAATTCATCTAAAATACTGTAATTTGTGTTAAAAAAGGGGCAGATAAATATAAGAATATAATTCTTCCATCTGCTCCTTTCTGATCATGAAAATGTATAAGAAAGAAAAACAAAAAAAACAATGACAGTGTCAATTGTACGTGGCTTGTAAATATGCATTTTCATGAAAGGAATAAAAATAAATGATGATGATGATGATGAAGAGTGCGATATAAATCTAATCCATTATTATAATTATTATTATAAGTGGCAAGAAACAGAGCAATTCTACCAAGTCTTTAGTCTTAAAATGTACTTATGTTTTTAATTCTACCATCTTCTAATAAGTACAGACAAAAGAGAGACTGAAGAAAAATAGGTAGCAAATATAAACCACATATTGTACATTACAACAAACTTGAGATGCCAAACACAATCTACAATTCCTAGTGATTGAGCCACATGCCTTTGAATGTTGTTGTCAAGGCAGCACACGGATGCTGAGGTAAAATAAACCCGTCACACATCACTGCGTCGGTTGTGCATTCAACAATGAGGAACCTCATCATGAGTGAGCAAGAAAACATGTTCATCATTTGAGTTGGCTTTGCTACCTTGGTGATGCCATTTGGGCAAATGATATTCTCCTTGGGGATTAATCAGAATTTTGGTTAAAATTATTTTATACAATTAATGGGGACTTTTCTTTAGCTGATTATTGGCACATTTTGTCAAGTTGCATATTCGACCTCAGGGGGATGAACAAGATATTACCTGTCTGGGCATCCATCCATCCATTCCTACCACTTATTCCCTTTTTGGTGTCACGGGGGGCGCTGGTAACTATCTCAGCTACAATCGGGCGGAAGGTGACGTACACCCTGGACAAGTCGCCACCTCATCGCAGGGCCAACACAGATAGACAGACAACATTCACATTCACACACTAGGGCCAATTTAGTGTTGCCAATCAACCTATCCCCAGGTGCATGTCTTTGAAAGTGGGAGTAAGCCGGAATACCCGGAGGGAACCCACACAGTCACAGGGAGGACATGCAAACTTCACACAGAAAGATCCCGAGCCCGGGATTGAACCCAGGACTACTCAGGACCTTCGTATTGTGAGGCAGACGCACTTACCCCTCTTCCACCGTGCTGCCCTGTCTGGGCATCTATCTCTCTTAAAATATTATTGCACAAATGTAGGGTTCAAGTAATAGTGAAATATCTTAGAAAAGTGTATATTTATTTCATTTATTTATCTTATAGGCACATCAGTTTACAAGGCTTTGTCCCAACACTATGGTGTTACTAGCTGCTGAGTAAGCTGCTTTTCTAATTTAAGCATATCCTCATCTGGTAGAAGATATTGTTGAATGTTTTCTATTACATGTGATTCCGTAGAGCGCTCATAGTCCATCTTGTTCTTAAATGGCAGATGTCCAGCAAGCTCACAGAGAGCAATGTTCAATGCAGACTCTTCCTTGGTACCGAAGCAAGCTACTCTGGGCCACACAGCAATCCGCACACCTTTCCTCAATAAGTTGTCGTCTCTTTCGCTCTGAGTGTGACCACAAGGCGGACACCCCCTGGTCATGAACAGGTTGTGAGCAACATTGGCCTCCACCAGGAAGTCGGTGACACGACAGATGGCGGTTGCGACGTCATCCGCGCCCCCTGATTCGGTGTAGAACAAAAAACCTGCAGGAAATCCCATTAAAGTGTAAAATCCGATTTCAGTTAGAATCGGTCTGACTGGCATCGATTCGATATTGAGCTTGTGTTTCAGGTAATATCCATGGAGGTGTAAATGATTGACGGATGCAAAAGCCCCGAGACTGTTGAAGCCCACACGAAAGCCTGGGTCAGAGCTCAGCAGGACAGATTCAACACCGACTTGAATGGCCGACTTTGTGAGCACCTGAGGATAGCAGTGTGACGGATCAGGGACAAAAAGACAATGTCCAAACTCCAAAGGACTGACATTGACCAGCACAACTGTCTTGCAAGGTTGATGATTACTTCCATGTCCTTCTTCAGATTCCTTCATCATCTCAAATATGATCTCATCCTGATTGATCATGTTGAAATTAAACTGTTTGGCGTTGAACTCCTGCTGAATACTGAGTATCTTCTGTGGCTTTCTTCTTTCAGTTCCTCTCTCGACATTCAACTGGGCCACAAAACCACATGGACCGGGCAGGACGCGTGTTTGCAAGTCCCCTAAATGGTAGCGGAACAACCCCCTCGCCATCCTGTCTGCCCAGCCAGCTTGGACAGCTGCATCAAACCTTGATGCTGATACCATGCGGGGTGTAGTACCAATATTGGCATATACATCTTTAACAAAGTCCTGGTTCCCATAGACAAACTGGATCGGCATGGTGGATTACGGTTGCTAAGTTAAAAAAAAATAAAGAAGAGGTATAACTCTTACGCCATTTGCGTAAATACAGAGGCTTGCGTAGATGTTCACAGTCGTCTGGTAGGGTCTCTTTTAGTTCGTTCCGGTCGTCACAACAAAACATCAATGTAAACAATATCTTTAAAAAAAACATTAAACTAACGTATGAATTACGTACCATATAGTTGTGGTCGTAGTCATACGCGTAATGGTAGTAGTGTCACTACTCTTTCTGGACGAATTACCTCCGGAATCATTGCACCGGTTCTTCTTCGTTGGTAGTTGTATTTCCGGCTTCATATTACAAAATAAAATACACGCTTTTCGTCAATGTTTTGTTATATCAGAACTAAACGAAGAAAATACATGAATTGCTTTTTATTATGTACATGGAGGGTACAGTTAAGTAATTTGCTACTGGTGTGGTTTGAATTAAGTCCACCCTGACAGTGATAAGGAGTAAAAAAATGATGTATGGATCATTTATATAGCCCTAAATCACTAGTGTCTCAAAGGGCTGCACAAACCACAACGACATCCTCGGTAGAGCCCACATAAGGGCAAGGAAAACTCACACCCCGTGGGACGTAGGGGACAATGATGACTATGAGAAACCTTGGAGAGGACTGCATATGTGGGCAACCCTCCCTTCCCCCTCTAGGGGAAGCGAAAGCAATGGATGTCGAGCGGGTCTAATATGATACTGTGAAAATTCAATCCATAGTGGATCCAACACAACCGTGAGAGTCCAGTCCAAAGTGGATTCAACACAGTAGAGAGAGTCCCGTCCACAGTGGAGCCAACAGGAAACCATCCCAAGCGGAGGCGGATCAGCAGCGCAGAGATGTCCCCAGCCGATACACAGGCAAGCGGTCCATTCTGGGTCCCGACTCTGGACGAGCGGTCCATCCTGGATTTCCTGACTCTGGACAGCCTGTACTTCATCCATGGCCACCGGACCGGACCCCCGCCACAAGGAAGAGTGGGACAGAGGAGAAAAAGAAACGAAACGGCAGATCAACTGGTCTAAAAAGGGAGTCTTTTTAAAGGCTACAGTATACAAATGAGTTTTAAGGTGAGACTTAAATGCTTTTACTGAGGTAGCATCTCGAACTGTTACCGGGAGGGCATTCCAGAGTACTGGTGCCCGAATGGAAAACGCTCTATAGCCCGCAGACTTTTTTGGGGCTCTGGGAATCACTATTAAGCCGGAATCCTTTGAACGCAGATTTCTTGCAGGGACATATGGTACAATACAATCGGCAAGACAGGCTGGAGCTAGACCGTGTAGTATTTTATACGTAAGTAGTAAAACCTTAAAGTCACATCTTAAGTGCACAGGAAGCCAGTGCAGGTGAGCCAGTACAGGCATAATATGATCAAAGTTTATTGTTCTTGTCAAAAGTCTAGCAGCCGCATTTTGTACCAACTGTAATCTTTTAATGCTAGACATGGGGAGACCCGAAAATAATACGTTACAGTAATCGAGACGAGACGTAACAAACGTATGGATAATGATCTCAGCGTCGTTAGAGGACAAAATGGAGCGAATTTTAGCGATATTACGGAGATGAAAGAAGGCTGTTTTAGTAACGCTTTTAATGTGTGACTCAAAGGAGAGAGTTGGGTCAAAGATAACACCCAGATTCTCTACCGAGTCGCCTTGTTTAATTGTTTGGTTGTCAAATGTTAAAGTTGTATTATTAAATAGAGGTCGGTGTCTAGCAGGACCGATAATCAGCATTTCCGTTTTTTTGGCGTTGAGTTGCAAAAAGTTAGCGGACATCCATTGCTTCATTTCATTAAATCATGGATGATTGTGTTTAGGCCAATGGTGTCCAAAGTGCGGCCCGGGGGCCATTTGCGGCCCGCGGGTAATTTTCTAAAGGCCCTAAGCACATTCTAAAAATACGATTAAAAAAATAAACAGAAAATGTGGTATAAAAGAGTAAACAGGTGAAATGTGACAAGAAAATGTTGCAATGTTTACTCTAATAACACAAAGCTGCCATGCAGGCTGTTATTTTCTTTAAAAAAAATTATAATTAATCAAAATCAATGTCACATTAAATATTTCACTTTGAGATATTTTTTGGGGAAAATGTTGCATATTATGTGTTTGCCATATAAAAAACAAAGTTGTTTTTTTTTTCTAAAGAAGGGCCTAATAAGAACAAACAAAAACATAAACAACAATAAAAGTTATACCGTATTTCCTTGAATTGCCGCCGGGGCGCTAATTAATTTAAAACATGTTCTCACTCCTGCACTTGCCAAAGGCATGCGGTAAAAGTAAGCATGCGCTAATTATTTTAAAACCTCTTCTCACTCCGGCACTTACCAAAGGTATGCAGTAAAAATTTGAGTATGATGTAAGCTTGGACCTTAAATCCTACTGAATAGCTATTAATCTTCTTCCCTTTATGCGATTTCAAATTACCGGTATTGAAATCAACCTCCTTCATTTTGAAAATGATGACAGGGGAAGTGTCACACCTGACGTCACGAGTTTGACCAGGCGGTAATACTAAGCATGCGCTAATTATTTTGGGGAGCGAATTTGACCCGGCAGTAATTCAAGGCAGGCGCATACTATATGCCCTGCAGCAATTCAAGGAAATTCGGTAATTGACTGGATCTGAAGTTGATCTCAAGACGATTGAGTTTAAAGTAAACAGTAAAAAAAAAAATTTAAAAAAAGTTTATCTTTAATGAGTAGCTACCCTTTTGGATCCCCAATCATTTTAGAGCAATTTTTTTGTGTCATTGCTAAAAAAAATAATAACAAATTGAAATCAATGGTGTTATGTGTTGACATTTTTAAGGGTCCAATTATTTTATAATCTCAAATATTCCACTTTAAAATTCTATATTGGGGGAAACTATCGCATATTTTGTTATTTTCCCCCCCATAACAAAACAGGGTTTTCTTTGACAAAAAGAGCATACAACTTAAATTTTTAAAACTGTTATATTGACAGATAGACCTAATGTTGATCTAGAGATTTAAACCTTGAATAACAATAATACAAAAATAATGACACATTTTAAATATTTTTTTTGACAAAAATCCTTTATTGGGGTCCCTGGGATCAAGCCTGAGTGGAGGCTTAAATGTATATTTTCACACATATATTGTATTGTTTTTTTGAAATATAAACATATCAAAATGTCCCCCGCTTGCTTTGATTTTTCAGTGTGCGGCCCTCGGTGGGAAAAGTTTGGACACCCCTGTGTTTAGGTAGATTAAAATAATCAGTTTTCATTCATGTTGCCAGCAAGTTGAGAGTTCTAGGTTCGATTTACGCTTTCGCTATGTAGTCAATAGAAAAAAAGCGCTCTTTAAATGTAATTTAGTATACTAAACCATGATTACATCTGGAACGATGTGCTAATTATGTTGCATATTTTTTTTGTTACCTAAGGAATTAAGGGATTCTCAAACCGTGGTACCCAACACCATCTAGTGGTGCACCAAAGAATCACTTAAAAAAAAAAAACATTTTTTTTTTTTTTCAAAATGACTGTGAACAATAGCAACATTAAAAAAGTGCAGTTCCTCTTTAAATGATAAATTCACTTTCAAAAGACTTAGATATTTTTGACACAAATGCCATTTTATTTTAAGAATGTCAAGTATTTCATTTTTTTTATTTATAAACCTTTATTTATAATATGATTGTTTTTGATTGATTGAAACTTTTATTAGTAGATTGCACAATATAGTACATATTCCATACAATTGACCACTATATGGCAACACACGAATAAGTTTTTCAACTTGTTTAAGTCGGAGTCCACTTAAATCAATTCATGGTAATGGTCATGAACATTTACATACAATCAAGACGGGACAAGTGATAGCAAATGGATGAATGGACGAAATAATAAACAAAACAAGTACAAAAACAGTACAAAACAGTGCTAGGGGGTTGTAAACTCAATAAAGCAACTAAAATAGAATGCAAAATATATATATGTTGATTAGCAACACTAAATTGGCTCAAGTTGTGACGCTTTGCTGGCATCGTGGTGTGGATTTCATTCTCTCAATGATGCAATGCGGAATGGACACAGCGTTAAGGTGAGAAAATATTTATTTGGAGCTACAAAAACAGACTAGGAACAAAAAGACTTGCACAACGGCACTATAAACAAACCAACAGAACTAGCATGAGCTAGAAGAAACAAAAGACAACTAACAAACAAAATAACATGGAAGCTAATCGACTACGAAGGGTATTTACCACAATGCGGGAATGCGACGTCACCTGTTGCGTGTAAAGCAAACTACACTGCGAGACCAAATGGCAAACAGAGGCAGGCTTAAATACAGGCAGAAATTAGGAGGCACACACGCGACAAAAAACAAGAAGCAGGTGACCCTAAATGCGTACCTAGGCAACGGAACAAAACAGGAAGTGCCACCAGGAACTGAGGACGTCAAATAACAAACAGGCTGTGATAACAAAATAGAAAACCGATCCACTATTTGGATCATGACACTAGTGTGGGAATGTGAGTGTGAATGTTGTTTGTCTATCTGTGTTGGCCCTGCGATGACGTGGTGACTTGTCCAGGGTTTACTCTGCCTTCCGCCCGAATGCAGCTGAGAAAGGCTCCAGCACCCCCCGCCACCCCAAATGGGACAAGCGGTAGAAAATGGATGGATGGATGTAACAAAATGTCATGTATTTGTTTTACAGCAGACATAGTATGCAGATGACGTAAGCATTAATTTGCTTGTATATTAACCTGCTACAACTTTCATGTAACCATGCGCGGTTAATGTAAAGTAGCATGTGCTGGCAAAATAAATAGCACGATTAATCTGTGTTCATACATGACTGATGCCATAATGTTTTGTGATTAATCGTACGGGTTAAAGAATCAGGGGTTCAGGGGTCGCAAACCCAAAATGTTGAAAGAGCCATATTGGACCCAAAAAACAAATCTGTCTAGAGTCGCAAAAAAATCAAAGCCTTATATAGGCCTTGTAATGAAGGCAACACATGCTGTAAGTGTCTATATTAGTTATATTAGCCTACTATCAAAATGACTAATTAGGGTACAAATACATATTGAGCATTCATGATTAAATGTTTATTTCCCTGTGGCGCATCCTGGAGAGAATGACGCACCACGTCACTACTCTGCTGTACGCCGGTGTTTTAAGTTCAACTTCCATTACCAAAAAATGATAATGGAAAAATCACGAAAATGAATCCCGAGCATGGCCATCCCTGCTGCTCACTGCTCACCTTACCTCCCAGAGGGTAGCACAAGGGGATGGGTCAAATGCAGAAGGTAATTTCGCCACACCTAGTGTGTGTGCGACTATCAGTGGTACTTTAACTTTAATATTAATCTATTATGTCTAGTTGCATTGATGATTGATGATGTATTACCGAGGGGCCCCGGTAATACATTTATTAAAAAAATTCATAAAGCCGTGCTTGGATGAGTTTGGTGTTCCCAAGAACCTTTGGGAAGAACGAGAACACGGACTGTGAGACAGACCCCCTATCAGGTACGACATCATTGACATTGGACCACACAAATGTTCTTCTAGCACACTTCCTACAGACGTACTCGGGAAAGTTGTAGAAAGTATAGGCCGTTGTAGTTGCAAATAGGAGATGAACTCCCTATTGCGTAGGAGAAAACATGTTTTTGGGGAGACTACTGCGAATGTCGTCATCGTTGATGTTTAACGTATCTCGCGGCACACCTCCAAGCAACCATGTTAAAGCATGTATTGGATGTAGAGTTACAAAATATTTATGACGAACGAAACACCCGAGCCCCTTCCTGGTGTTGTGTAAACAGTCCTGTGAGGCCTTACAACAAAGATTATTAGATGTTGACTCTAAACCTTGGGTGTCAAACTCTGGCCCGCCGTGTAATTTAATTTGGCCCTTGAGGCAATATCAATTTAGCATTAGAGCTGGTCGGTGCCGCTGTAACACCGCATTCACCGCTAATACTCATACTTGCCCATCCATCCATCCATCCATCCATTTTCTGCCGCTTATTCCCGTTCGGGCTCGCGGGGGGCGCTGGCGTGCCAACCCTCCTAATTTTCCCGGTAGACTCCCGAAGTTCAGTGCCCCTCCCGAAAATCTCCCGGGGCAACCATTCTCCCGTATTTCTACCAATTTCCACCTGGACAACTATATTGGGTGCATGCATTTAAGGCACTGCCTTTAGCGTTCTCTACAACCTGTCGTCACGTCTGCTTTTCCTCCATACTAACAGCGTGTCACATAATATTTGTGGCTTTTACACACACACACACACACACACACACACACACACACACACACACACACACACACACACACACACACACACACACACACACACAAGTGAATGCAAGCATACTTGGTCCACAGCCATACAGGTTACACTGAGGGTGGCCGTTTAAAGAACTTTAGCACTGTTACAAATATGAACCCACACCAAACAAGAATGACAAACACATTTCAGGTGAACATCCGCACCATAACACAACAGAACAAATACCCAGAACCCCTTGCAGCACTAACTCTTCCGGGAAACTTCCAGCAAACTGACCAATAATTAACGTTTTATTCATGCATTTTCTCTTGCTACTTCAAGGCTTGAATGTTTGGTTCATTCATTATTGTTATTTTATTTTCAAATGTATTATTAGCCTGTGGAAAAATTTTGATATTTACCTCAGAAGATTGCAAACAGAAAAAAAGGTATTACATTTTTATTTACATTTTATTTGATATGCCATTGATATTTTTTTAAAATTATTATTATTATTATTTGAAACTGGATTTTGCATGTCACTAAAGTTATATAAGCCTTGCTTGTTCAATATTTAATGCAAAACTTGTTTGGGTCCCTATTAAAAGGTTAATTTGTTTAACCTTGGCCCGCGGCTTTGTTCCGTTTAAAATTTAGGCCCACTCTGTATTTGAGTTTGACACCCCTGCTCTAAACCATAAAAGGCAATTCCACATGGAAGGGAGGCTTCAAATGGGAGATATTGTATTGTATATGCAGCCCTTTGAGACACTTGTGATTTAGGGCTATAAATATAAACATTGATTGATTGATTGAAATGACATTTTGTAATTACATATTCAAACAGTTTTATTGCTCAAAATGTGTGTAACGTGGCCAAAAATACCAACTGTTAAATCGAACCTTTACCTTGTTTTTAATGAATATCTAGGCCTTCTACACCACAGTATTTTATTGATGTTCATTGTGGTGTTACTTGGAGTACTTTTTCGACAGAAGTTATCTTTTTAAACATTTTACTCTTGTACAATATTTGTATTCTATTTCTGGACTAGCTTATTTAATTGGACTTTGCCTTAATATTGCCATAACAACACTTAACAATCCTATTATCCTCTAAAAACAGGTGTCATTCATTGAAAACATTAAAACTATGATTACTCTATGTAGAAGAAATTATTGTTATTTTGTATAGTTACATCTACTACTGTTTTGAAACACATGCAAGCTGAACTAACTTTAGAAGAGGCAGCAGCTGGCCAGTCAGTCATGTGGTTATTTTAGTAGCTGCATACCTTCAGAGATAAAGCAGGCTGGACTGCTGGGGTTGTGTGTGTTTGGCTGCTTACGAGCCCAGCTTCATCTTGTTATATCTCAAACTTGATTCAGTTAAACTTCAGTTTTTCTTGGAATAATAAGGCATTGACGATGGAAGCAAGCAGCAAAGAAGTGAGTACTTTTTTAAAACTACGGCAGCAAGGTATACTAAGTACAGTATGTGTGTATTTTAATTCAGGCAACATTATATCTATTTTGTGAAGCATTAATTTAGTTTATCTCTGATATTAAAATGTTAAATCTATTGTTGTCCTTGGGCACTACTTTTTACTGTTTATATATTTAGTTTGAAAACCAGCATGTCTATAACCAGTACATTTTACTTACAAGATAACATACAGTAAGTTGCTCTGTTATGAAAGACTTTTGTCATACTTTCTCATAAACATTATCCCGTTTATTTGTTTTAGCTTTCCTGCTTTTAATACAACATACTGACAGGACAACTGTAATTTTTTTGTAGGTGGGAAATAAAATGAAGGATCAATCTCAGCCAGTAAATCTGACACAAAATACTGATCTCACAGCAAGGAATATCCAGTCATCCACCTCTGCTGCTGAAGGTATAAAAAACATTTATCTAGTCATAATGTAAACACAACCTTAAAATACATTTCTATCACAATGTGACATTAATAACTCACGTCCCTGCAATATTATATTTGTGTCATCTTTCTACAGCACAGCCCAGCACATCTGTTGGGAAGAGCAAACAGAATGCTAAAGACAAGTCTACTACTGATCCCGCAAAGGAAAAGGCTTTAAAACCAAAACTCCAGCTAAATTTTACCACATTCACGGTCAAAAACGGTGAAGAGTTGAAAGTAGAGATACCCGTGGTTGCAAATCCAGTTCCCAAGGTAGAATGGAAAAGAGATGGACAAGCCATCAAAGAAACATCCAGGCTTGAGATCGCAACCACATCATCATTCACAGTTCTTCATATCAGACATGCTGCCAGAGAGCATGCTGGTCAGTACTCTATCACAGCGAGAAATAATGCTGGAGACGATACTAGGGAAATCACAGTAGTGGTTCTTGAAAAGCCCGACCCACCTTCAGGACCTGTGAAGGTTGATGAGGTCAGTTCTGACTATGTTTCTATCTCCTGGGAGCCCCCAGAATACACTGGAGGCTGTCAACTTGACAACTATATTGTGGAGAAACGTGAAATTACTAACATGGAGTGGCAAACTGTATCAGCCACAACAGTACGAACCACAATCAAAGTCACAAAACTAAAAACAGGAAGTGAATATCAATTCCGTGTGTTTGCTGAAAATAGGTATGGCAAGAGTACATCGATAACATCTCCAATTGTAATTGCGCAGTATCCATTTAGTGCGCCTATGGCTCCTGGAACTCCTTTTGTGTCTGTCGTAACAAAGTACAGTATGTTGGTTGAATGGACACCTCCAGTCAAGGATGGAGGTAGCTCTGTCACCGGCTATCACCTGGAACGTAAGGAGAAAAATAGCATTTTATGGACCAAGATGAACAAACTTGCCATACTTGATCCTCGCTTCAAAACAACAGGCCTGGAGGAAGGTATTGAGTATGAATTCAGAGTATTTGCTGAGAATATCGCTGGAATCAGTCCACCCAGCAAGATATCTGACTGCTATGTGGCAAGAGATCAATGTGAGCCACCTGGTAAACCCGACGCTGTTGTTATTACAAAAGAGAATATCACCCTCCAGTGGGCCAAACCAGAGTATGACGGTGGGAGCTCCATTACAGGATATGTAGTGGAAAAAAAAGAGCTTCCAGATGGTCGATGGATGAAAGCAAACTTCACAAATGTTATTGAAAATCAGTTCACAATTACAGGCCTGACAGGCGGACAAAGTTATGAGTTTAGAGTAACTGCCAAGAATGGTGCGGGTGTCTGGAGTAAACCCTCCGAAAGTATAACTATTTTTGCTGAGGATGTTATTGAAGGGCCTTCTGTATACATGGACCCCAAGTTTAAGAGTACAATTGTCGTTCAGGCTGGCGAAACATTCACAATTGAAGCTGATTACTTTGGAAAACCCTTGCCTGATGTAAGGTGGCTAAAGGATGGAGAGGAAATCAACAAAGCTACACCAAGAATAGATGTTAAAAACACCCTCACTCATACCACATTAACAGTCCGGGACTGTATACGAGGAGATGCGGGACATTTTGTCCTAAGTCTCACAAACATTGATGGAACAAAATCTATCCAAGTTAATGTAAAGATACTAGATAGACCTAGTCCCCCACAAGGACCTTTAAGGTTGAAAGTTGTGAGTGCGGAAAAAATCAATCTTTACTGGAACCCTCCTTCAAATGATGGTGGTGCCATTGTTTCCCATTACATTGTCGAGAAGAGAGAGACAAGCCGTGTCACATGGACAGGAGTTGATCCCAACGTGGAAGCCGTTGCTTGCAAAGTGACAAAGTTAACACCAGAGAGAGAATACATTTTCAGAGTTTGTGCTGTGAATAAATATGGTCTTGGAGAATTTCTGGAATCAGACCCTATCATGGCAGAAAATCCTTTTAAAACACCGAGTGCACCCTCTACCCCGACAGCTAGTGCTGTGACTGGAGATTCTGTAATGTTGACATGGGAAAGACCTGAGGCCGATGGGGGCTCCGAGATTGATGGTTACATCTTGGAAAAACACGACAAAGACGGTGTCAGGTGGACTAAGTGCAACAAGAGAAGATTGAATGACTTGCGCTTCCGATGCACAGGACTGACTGAGGGACATTATTATCAGTTTAGAGTATCGGCAGAGAATGCTGCTGGTGTTGGTTCAGCCAGTGAGCCAAGTGATTATATTAAAGTGTGCGAAGCTTCATATCCTCCTGGTCCTCCTAACAACCTCAAAGTGACAGACTATTCCTTCAGCACTGTGTCTCTATCCTGGTCTAAGCCTATCTATGATGGCGGAGCTGCCATTACTGGATTTGTTGTTGAGATGAAAGAAGCAGCAGATGATGAATGGATCACATGCATTCCAAACACAGAAGATACAAAGTACACCATAAAAGGGCTAAGACAAAACGCACAGTACAACTTCCGGGTGCGTGCAACAAATGCCAATGGAGTCGGAGAGCCTTTTGTCTTACCTGGGTCTGTGGTAGCAGCTGAAAAACTGGAGCTACCTGAAATCGAGTTGGACGCAGCTTTGCGAAAGACAGTAAGTGTTCGAGCCTGTTCAACATTACGTCTTCATGTCCCTATAAGAGGAAGCCCAGAACCAGAGGTCAAATGGTCAAAAGAAGATGGTCCTCTCAGTGAGCGTGCGCAAATAGAGGTAACAGGCTCGTACACAGTTTTGCTGATTGAAAATGTGAATAGAACTGACACTGGAAAGTATGAACTGAATGCTAAAAACTGCGAGGGCTCCAAATCAGCATTTATCAACGTCAGGGTGTTGGATACTCCCTCTGCACCAACAAACCTGCAAGTGAAAGATGTACAAAGAGATTATGTGACCATCTCCTGGGAGGCTCCGCTTATTGATGGGGGTGCAAACATTTTACACTACGTTGTGGAAAAGAGAGAGGAAGCCAGAAAGGCATTCACAAGTGTTTGTAGTACCTGTACGAGGAACTCTTTAAAGATTGACAACCTGCAGGAGGGATGTTTTTATTATTTCCGTGTCTTGGCTGTGAACGAGTATGGAACTGGACTAGCAGTGGAAACACAGGAGCGTGTTAAAGTGTCTGAAGCTCCTCTACCTCCTGGAAAAATCTCACTGAGGGATTTGACCCAAGACAGTGTAAAACTTGCATGGGAAAAGCCAGATCATGACGGAGGGAGCAAAATTACATGTTATGTTATAGAAATGCAGGCTCAGGGATATGACACATGGACAGTCTGTTCCGAGAGTAAAGCTTTGGAAGCAGTCATCAGTGGACTGACAAAAGGAATGGAATATTTATTTAGAGTAAGGGCTGTAAATGAAAAAGGAAAGAGTGAACCAAAGCTCCTATCGACACCTGTTGCTTTAAAAGACACACGTGCTGAGCCAGTTATTAATTTGCTCTCCAGCACATTCAGTGTGAAGGCAGGGAATGATTTAATGATTGAAGTGCCATTCAAGGGTGTACCACAGCCAATAGCTGCCTGGAAGAAGGATGGTAACTCTATCAAGGAAACAAGCCGGGTAAATGTTAGCACTTTCGATACGTCATCTCAAATCGTTATCAAAGATGCAACTAAGCTAGACGTCGGCTTGTACGAGGTAACTGTGACCAATTCCGCTGGTGCTGCCTCTGCTGAAATTCATGTTAATGTTTTTGAAAGACCTGGACCACCATGCAACATTAGTGTGCAAGACGTGAGCGCTGACTATGTGTCTTTAACATGGCAACCCCCCCAATATAGTGGGGGATGTCAAATTTCGAATTATGTCGTTGAGAAGAGAGATACAGACAGTACAATATGGCAGACTGTGTCAGCCACAGTTGCCAGGACCTCTATCAAAATAACCCGTCTGACGCAGGGCACAGAGTATCAGTTTCGTGTTGCTGCAGAGAATCGCTATGGCAAGAGCTCTTTTGTTGAGTCTGAGCCTATCGTTGCCCAATACCCCTTCAAAGTCCCTAGTCCACCACTCAATATTACTGTTGTGAGTTCCTCAAAGTCTACCATGCTTATTAAATGGAGTCCACCAAGTAGTGATGGTGGCAGCCCAATTGTGGGCTATCATATTGAATGCAAGGATCAAAGTAGTATTCTGTGGACAAAGCTCAACAGGGGTCCAGTGATGGAGAGCAGATTCAAGGTTACAAGTATTGAAGAAGGCCTCGTATATGAGTTTCGGGTTTATGCAGAGAATATTGCGGGTGTTGGACTTTGCAGTAAAGCATCAGAGCCTGTTGCAGCAAGAGACCATTGTGATCCCCCACACAATCTCACAGTCACTAATATAACCAACACTTCAGTATCCCTCTCATGGGACAAACCGCAATATGATGGTGGGGCTAAAATAACCAGTTACATTGTTGAGCGAAAAGAGCTTCCTGATAATTGCTGGCTGAAGTGTAATTTCACTAGCTTGCTTGACACCTTTTTGGAGGTGACTGGCCTCACAGAGGGTGAACAGTATGACTTCCGGGTAATTGCAAAGAATGCAGCAGAGTTCTTCAGTGCACCTTCTGAAACCACAGGACCTGTTACTGTGCAGCATGATGTGGAGCCACCTAAAATTATCTTAGAGGACAAATTTAGACAGGGTTTGGTTGTCAAAGTTGGCGACCTTCTAAGAATAGATGCTGACATCTCTGGCCGCCCCAGCCCTCAAGTGTTTTGGTCAAAGAATAGTTTAACTATTGGTACAAAGGGTAGGATTGAGATTACCGCAACAAAGACACATACTACTCTAATCATCAGGGAAAGTGTAAGGAAAGACTCCGGCCAATACATTTTGACCCTACAGAATATTTGTGGTACAACATCTAACACTATTACATGCAAAGTCTTAGATAGACCAGGCCCTCCAGCTGGCCCCCTGGTAGTGTCTGGACTTTCAGCAGAGAAATGCACTTTGTCATGGGGACACCCTCAGGAGACTGGTGGCGCAGAGATAATGTACTACATTGTTGAGAAGTGTGAAACCAGCCGTGTAGCCTGGACACGTGTATATGATGAGTTAATAGCAACTACCTGCAAGATACCCAAGCTGCTCAGAGGCAATGAATACCTGTTTAGAGTGAGGGGTGTGAACAAATACGGAGAAGGGGAAACTTTGGAAAGCGATCCGATCAAAGCAGCTGATCCCTTCACCATCCCGTGTGCTCCAACGGATGTTGAGGTCACAAGTGCAACAAGTGACGCTATGACAATCTGCTGGAAGAGACCGATATCTGATGGCGGTAGTCGAATCAGTGGGTACATCGTGGAGAAGCGAGAAAAGCAGGGCATTCGTTGGGTACGTGTCAATAAGAAAACTGTTTATGACCTGCGGTTTAAAGCCTCTGGCCTACACGAAGGATGTGAATATGAATTCAGGGTTTTTGCCGAAAATGCTGCAGGAATAAGCGAACCCAGTCTACCATGTCCACTCACCATGGCAGAAGATCCAAAGTTTCTGCCTTCCCCTCCTGCAAAGCCGATAATCATTGATTCTTCCAAGTCTTCAATCACCCTGTCATGGAACAAGCCACTGTTTGATGGTGGCGCACCAATCATTGGCTACAAAGTTGAATTCAGAAAATCCGGAGAAGAAAACTGGGTTGTTGCCATTCAAAACACAGAAAAGACAGAGTTTAAAGTGGCGGGGCTTACCTCAGAAACAGAATACGTTTTTGTTGTTAAGTCTATTAATAAAGTAGGCATCAGTGAGCCAAGTCCTGAAACAGACCCTCAAATTGCTATGGAGATAGAAGAGGGACCCAAGTTTGACATTAGCACTGAGATGAAGAAGACACTCCTTGTTAAAGAGGGCAGCTCCTTCACTTTCACTGTGCCGTTCACTGGCAAACCTGTACCCAGTGTGACATGGGAAAAGGCAGATGTGGATTTAAGAATGAGAGGACTTGTAAACACCACCAGCTCTGTCACATCCATTACGCTGGAAAAAGTGACTCGCGATGACTCTGGTAAATACATAGTCAAACTTCAAAATGCTGTCGGGAACACCTCTTTGACTCTGAGTGTGAGGGTTCTGGATTCCCCTGGCCCACCAACACATTTAGCTGTTAGAGACGTGACCATGAACTCTGCCACTATTACCTGGGACATTCCTGAGAATGAGGGAGGTGCATCTGTAAACAATTACCTTGTTGACATACTGGACATCAGCAGAAAAGGCTGGACAAGACTCACTGACAGATGCCACAGATTATCCTACAAGGTGTCGGACTTAGAGGAGGGCGGGATCTACTACTTCAGAGTCACTGGCGAAAATGAGTTTGGCATCGGTGTTTCGGCTGAGACGAGGGAAGGAACGAAAATAACAGGTACAATATACAGTAAACAAATGAACATTGTTGTGTTTTGTAGTAGTTCAGTCAAATGACAAAACAATTATGTAATTTGTTTGAACTGTTAAAACATTTTGACCCACATTCTAATTCCCTATCTTTATTTTAGATCCAACAGACTGGGAAGCCTATCCTGGAGCGTAATTTGTCTCTCTAGAGTTGAACTCTCACTTGCAGGACATTCGTCTTCATAAACAGATTGCTGATTTATTAAAACATTTTTTTTAATTTTAATTCATATAGTATTTTGTTGTAGTTATGCAATATGTTATGTGTGTATAGCAATGTGCATAGCATTCCTATAAAACCAAATAAGAATTGGTCTAATTTATAACATATTTTTTTTGTAGAAAGTACCACGTGTGTGGGTAAACTGCAATAAAGCTAAGATGACAAGTGCAGTACTTCCATTTTTAGGAGTTGTTATTTAAAAAGACCACATTACATTAAAACAGAACCTGCCCAGGGGCACAGGCAGAGCTCAGCGCTGCATACTCTCACTAACCATGGACAAAATGTATTGAATCTGATCATCATTCGGACTAGAATGTTAATCTGATCATCATTCGGACTAGAATGTTACTGTGTACATTAGGGGTCCCCAAACTTTTTGACCCGGGGGCCGCATTGGGTTAAAATAACATAATTAATAATTGTGATTAAAAAAAAATCTTAGTTATTATTTTGGCCGTAAACATGCAACCCAATGTCTGAGACTAGATCGCATATATATGAACACTATTTTCATCTATATGGACATACATTCTTACATTTGTTGGTATGTTTATCTCAAATGTCCATAAGGTGCCATCTTGCACAATTTTCACATTTATTTTTATAATTTAGTTCCTGCCATATTACTTTGTTTGTAATGCTTGTGTTGTTTTCAAATGCACATTCAATTTCTACTTGAGGTCCATGAAACACATTGTTCTTATCTTCAATCATGTTTTTTTTTTTTACGAAGGAAATCCTTTTGAATTTGTTGTTGTTTTAAAAAAAAAAAAATTGGTTAAAAGATTATAGTATGTATACTATAATCTTTTAACCAAATACCCCAATAATGAGATGCTTTGTCACCACACGATCCTTGACAAAATCGGGTCAGGGTAGACTGACCATACTTTTCCCTGGACGTGTCCTCTTTTGCGGTGCTGCCCGGGCAGGGTTTCTTAAATGCCTCAAATGTCCGGCATTTTGAGTCAGGGTTGCGTGTATTTTTAATGCACGTCCAGGGTTGAAAAGGGGTTAAAAACAAAACTAATTGTGAAGGTGAGCAGGCAGCATCATTCGTGAGGGAGGGTCAGAGTCAGAGAGAACGAGGGAGTGGATTGAATGATTGATTGATTGAAACTTTTATTAATAGATTAGTAGATCAAACTGTCATTGCTCAAAACATAATATTGAATCAAAATCAATCAATCAATCAATGTTTACTTATATAGCCCTAAATCACTAGTGTCTCAAAGGGCTGCACAAACCACCACGACATCCTCGGTAGGCAAATCATTGTTATTATGAATTATTGACCTACCCAGGGCTCCGATTAACATCACATCAAATATTCCACTTTGAAAAATATTTTTGGTGGAAGATTTTGCATATTTTGTGTGTTTGCCATAAAAAACATAGTTTTGTTTGACAAAAAAGGGCAGAAAACAAACAAACAAAAAAAACAACATAAAAAAAACGAAAACATTTTGAAATGAGAAATACATCTGAAGTTGATGTAGACTCCAGAGATTTAAGCGTTAAATATAAAATGTATGTATGCCCTGGCACACCATTATCATCATTTCATGACTGAAGCAAAACACTTTTTACACTGAAATAAATGCACCTACAACTTATTAAATAAAAACATAGGGAAAAAATAGCAGTAGCGGTAAAGTTTAGATCCATGAAGGAAAGAAGAAAGTCAATGAATGTTTATAACTGAATACATTTACGTATGTATACAAATTAGTTTGTTTTTTAAAATTATTTCTCTTAATTAATTAAGTAACGTTTAAGACAACCTTTTTCCAAAACACAGTATAGAATGTGACATATAACAGGATAATGCATACGTTTATCATTTGTTTTCAAAACGCCTGCAAAAATGTGGGACCCCAAAAATTTACTGTGGGACCCCATTTTTATGAGTTGATAGGGTACATGGGACCCCATTTAGAAAACTCCTAGCACCAACACTGCTGTCAACAGAGGAGAAAAAATGCTTTATTTAAATAAATATATTATTTATAAAGCAAGTTCAAGTATCATTGGCAAATTTTCACCTAGTCCAGGACTTGGGACGCATATATGTGTCCTCTTTTTGGGATTTCAGAATATGGTCAGCCTAGGTCAGGTTCCAGTGGCATGGAGTCCAAGACGACTGGGGACCCTTTTCTGCTGCAGCCTTCTTCCGCCATCACAGCCATTGCGGTAGTTCTTAAACCTGCCGTCTTCCACCTGCTCCGCCGATGAGGTCTTCACCGTATTCCTGACTAGGGAGCAGTCAGGTACTAGGCCTTTGCCAAGGGTCACCTGGGGTAACAGTAGTAAAGGGGTTAACCTCCTAGTGCCCCAAGACCCAATAGAGGAGCCTCCACTGCCGGATGCACTTTAACGTCATGCCCAGGACATAATAATGAGGATAAGCGTAATCCTCTGTCCCACTCTCCCTTGTGGAGGGGGTCTGGTCTGGTGGCCATGGATGAAGTACTGGCTGTCCAGAGTCGGGACCCAGGATGGACCGCTCGCCTGTGTAGCGACTGGGGACATCTCTGCACTGCTGGTCCGCCTCCGCTTGGGATGGTTTCCTGCTGGCTCCACTTTGGACGGGACTCTCGCTACTGTGTTCGATCCACTTTGGACTGGACTCTCACGGTTGTTATAGATCCACTATACATTGAACGTTCACAGTATCATGTTAGACCCGCTAGATATCCATTGCTTTCGGTCTCCTAGGTCCCAGGTCATATGTGGACATGGCCCACAAGAACTGATCCCAGGTCAGATGTGCACCTGTCCATAATAACTGATCCCAGGTCAGATGTGGGCAGGTATGTACACCTGCCCATAATAACTGATCCCAGGTCAGATGTGCACCTGCCCATAATAACTGATCCCAGGTCAGATGTGCACCTGCCCATAATAACTGATCCCAGGTCATATGTGGACATGGCCCACAAGAACTGATCCCAGGTCAGATGTGCACCTACCCATAATAACTGATCCCAGGTCAGATGTGGGCAGGTATGTATACCTGCCCATAATAACTGATCCCAGGTTAGATGTGCACCTCCCCATAATAACTGATCCCAGGTCATATGTGGACATGGCCCACAATAACTGGTCTCAGATCAAATGTGCACCTGCCCATAATAACTGATCCCAGGTCAGATGTGCACCTGCCCAAAATAACTGATCTCAGGTCAGATGTGGACATGGCCACAAGAACTGATCTCAGGTCAGATGTGGACATACCCATAATAACTGACCTCAGGTCGTATGTGGGAAGATATGTGCACCTCCCCACAATAACTGATCTCAGGTCAGATGTTGACAGGGCCACAAGAACTGATCCCAGGTCAGATGTGCACCTGCCCACAAGAACTGATCTCAGGTCAGATGTGGACATGCCCACAAGAACAGATCTCAGGTCAGATGTGGACATGGCCACAAGAACTGATCTTAGGTCAGATGTGGACATGCCCAAAATAACTAATCTCAGGTCAGATGTGGACATGGCAACAAGAACTGATCCCAGGTCAGATGTGCACCTACCCATAATAACTGATCCCAGGTCAGATGTGGGCAGGTATGTATACCTGCCCATAATAACTGATCCCAGGTTAGATGTGCACCTCCCCATAATAACTGATCCCAGGTCATATGTGGACATGGCCCACAATAACTGGTCTCAGATCAAATGTGCACCTGCCCATAATAACTGATCTCAGGTCAGATGTGCACCTGCCCACAATAACTGATCTCAGGTCAGATGTGGACATGGCCAAAAGAACTGATCCCAGGTTAGATGTGGGCAGGTATGTGCACCTGCCCACAATAACTGATCTCAGGTCAGATGTGCACCTGCCCACAATAACTGATCTCAGGTCAGATGTGGACATGGCCACAAGAACTGATCCCAGGTCAGATGTACTCCTGCCCATAATAACTGATCCCAGGTCAGATGTGCACCTGCCCAAAATAACTGATCTCAGGTCAGATGTGGACATGGCCACAAGAACTGATCTCAGGTCAGATGTGGACATACCCATAATAACTGACCTCAGGTCGTATGTGGGAAGATATGTGCACCTCCCCACAATAACTGATCTCAGGTCAGATGTTGACAGGGCCACAAGAACTGATCCCAGGTCAGATGTGCACCTGCCCACAAGAACTGATCTCAGGTCAGATGTGGACATGCCCACAAGAACAGATCTCAGGTCAGATGTGGACATGGCCACAAGAACTGATCTTAGGTCAGATGTGGACATGCCCAAAATAACTAATCTCAGGTCAGATGTGGACATGGCAACAAGAACTGATCCTAGGTCAGATGTACACCAGCCCACAATAACTGATCTCAGGTCAATGTTCTCCTGGCCATAATAACTGATCCCAGGTCAGATGTGCACCTGCCCACAATAACTGATCTCAGGTCAGATGTTCTCCTGCCCATAATAACTGATCCCAGGTCAGATGTGCACCTGCCCAAAATAACTGATCTCAGGTCAGATGTGGACATGGCCACAAGAACTGATCCCAGGTCAGATGTTCACCTGCCCACAATAACTGATCTCAGGTCAGATGTTCTCCTGCCCATAATAACTGATCCCAGGTCAGATGTGCACCTGCCCAAAATAACTGATCTCAGGTCAGATGTGGACATGGCCACAAGAACTGATCCCAGGTCAGATGTGCACCTGCCCACAAGAACTGATCTCAGGTCAGATGTGGACATGCCCGTAATAACTGATCTCAGGTCATATGTGGGCAGGTATGTGCACCTGCCCATAATAACTGATCTCAGGTCAGATGTGGACATGGCCACAAGAACTGATCCCAGGTATGATGTGCACCTGCCCACAAGAACTGATCTCAGGTCAGATGTGGACAGTGTAATTTTTTTCTTTTTTTTTCTTACCTCCTCCAGAGTTTACCTGTTTATCACCTTTATTGTAAGGTGTGCCAGAAGTTGGCAGACCCGTCAGCGATCCTGTTCTGTCTCCCTGTAATATTTATCTGCTTTTGAATGGCATTGTGCTGAAAATCTTAATTTCCCCTCAAGGATTATTAAAGCATTTCTGATTCTGATTAGAAATACTGACATATACAGAAAAATATTTCTTAGTAAAGACCTATTTGGCTCTTACTTTTCAAAAGCAGCTGTCACGTTTGACGTGTTTCGTTCTTCCGAATGCAGACAGACCACTCCGGACAGGGCGTGGAGGTTGGAACATTATTTATTCCACAACATATCAAAGTAGTACAAAAAACGGAAAACAAGTGGCATTCGAAGCTAATGCTGGTGATGGGTTGATGAGGCGTCATGAAGCGTTTCGACACATTGCAAAACTGTATTGATACTGTGTCACTAAATACTGACATCTGCTGGACATTAAAAATCCCTACAGGCAACCTATGGACAGACTCAACTGACACTGATTTTATGACCTAGTACAGTGATCCTCAACAGGCGGACCGCAGTCCATGTCCGGACCCAGCGACGTGTCCGTCTGGACCCAGCACGAATTATAGTGAAAAAAACAAAATAAGTCTTGTTCACGAGTGAGGGAAGAGTGGATCGTGAGCTCGACAGGCGGACCGGTGCGGTGTGTTCAGTAATGCGGACGTTGTACCGATCCATTGTGGTGAAGAAGGAGCTGAGCCGGAAGGCAAAGCTCTCAATTTACCGGTCAATCTACGTTCCCACCCTCACCTATGGTCATGAGCTTTGGGTCGAAAGGACAAGATCACGGGTACAAGCGGCCGAAATTAGATGGAGATAGGGTGAGAAGCTCTGCCATCCGAGAGGAACTCAAAGTAAAGCCGCTGCTCCTTCACATCGAGAGGAGCCAGATGAGGTGGTTCGGGCATCTGGTCAGGATGCCACCTGAATGCCTCCCTAGGGAGGTGTTTAGACGTCCAACCGGTAGGAGGCCACGGAGAAGACCCAGGACACGTTGGGAAGACTATGTCTCCCGGCTGGCCTGGGAACGCCTCGGGATCCCCTGGGAAGAGCTAGACGAAGTGGCTGGGGAGAGGGAAGTCTGGGCTTCCCTACTTAGGCTGCTGCGCCCGCGATCCGACCTCGGGTAAGCAGAAGAAGATGGATATGGATGATTTACATGGACCCCGACTTAAACAAGTTGAAAAACTTATTCGGGTGTTACCATTTAGTGGTCAGTTGTACGGAATATGTACTGAACTGTGCAATCTACTAATAAAAGTTTCAATCAATCAATCAAAACGATAATATGTCCTTTCCCATCTGGCAACACCAGTCACACATTCACACTACACATTCTACAGACCGTGACTGACATCGCCAGTAAAGTAAAGTTACGTACCAGGTAACCTTTTATTGACTCGCTTAGATGTCACAACATAATACCCCCATTTATTGTCACAGCATATTCATGTTAAGGTCACACTTTATTACCCACCAACAAGATATTCACCGATAAATAAACTGCGTGTGTAGAAGCACGAAAGGGTTAACGACACACCGGAAGTGGGACACCAGTTGACTATTTTGGAAAAACTACAGGCGTCTTTAAAGTTAATCGTCGGACACGACAAGATGGGAACAACGGCGAGTCAACTTGGGAAAGATTTGCTCTCAGAATACCAAGTAAGTGACCGAATTGAAATAAAAAAAACATAGAACGCTAAATGCCCCACACGGCGGTGCTAGCTATGTTGGCTTAGCTGCTAATGAGAGCATTAATTGTTAACAACATTGCCTGTCATGTCAAACTTCAGTTTAAACGCTATTAGAACGCTTGCAAATATCAAACAGTCCGTGTTTCTTCATGGTGACCTTTATACTTCTGCTTCTAGGAGCTGACATTTTTAACAAAACAAGAAATTCTTCTGTGAGTAAACGTTCATACTACTAAGGTCCTTTGGCTGTGTTTATGTAACACAAGATGATGGCTTTGTTGTAGGGCGCATAAACGCTTCACTGAGCTGCTCAAGAAAGAAGAGCAAGGTGTTCCAAACGCCAGGGTGCCCATGGAGAAGATTCTCACCCTTCCAGAACTAAAGGTGATAAGGATATTGTAAATAATGTGCATAATTCAATGTATATACTCTGATGTAGGGCTGGGAGATATGGCCTTTTTTTAATATTGCGATATTTTTTAGGCCATATCGCGATATACGATATATATCTCGATATTTTGACTTGGACTTTAATTAACACTTGATACATATAATCACAGAATTATGATGATTCTATGTGTCTACATTAAAACATTGTTGTTCATACTGCAATAATATATGCTACTTTTAAACTTTCATGCAGAGAGGGAAATCACAACTAAGTCAATTGACCAAAAGTGTATTTATTAAAGTTATAAAGCAATGGCACAAACATTCAAGTCATTTCCAAAACATAAACTGCAAGATTGTCAGAGACATTTTAAGTGTCAAATAAAAATCAATCAATCAATCAATCAATGTTTACTTATATAGCCCTAAATCACTAGTGTCTCAAAGGGCTGCACAAACCACTACGACATCCTCGGTAGGCCCACATAAGGGCAAGGAAAACTCACACCCAGTGGGACGTCGGTGACAATGATGACTATGAGAACCTTGGAGAGGAGGAAAGCAATGGATGTCGAGCGGGTCTAACATGATACTGTGAAAGTTCAATCCATAATGGATCCAACACAGTTGCGAGAGTCCAGTCCAAAGCGGATCCAACACAGCAACGAGAGTCCCGTTCACATCGGAGCCAGCAGGAAACCATCCCAAGCGGAGGCGGATCAGCAGCGCAGAGATGTCCCCAGCCGATACACAGGCAAGCAGTACATGGCCACCGGATCGGACCGGACCCCCTCCACAAGGGAGAGTGGGACATAGAAGAAAAAGAAAAGAAACGGCAGATCAACTGGTCTAAAAAGGGAGTCTATTTAAAGGCTAGAGTATACAAATGAGTTTTAAGGTGAGACTTAAATGCTTCTACAGAGGTGGCATCTCGAACTGTTACCGGGAGGGTATTCCAGAGTACTGGAGCCCGAAATGAAAACGCTCTATAGCCCGCAGACTTTTTTTGGGCTTTGGGAATCACTAATAAGCCGGAGTCCTTTGAACGCAGATTTCTTGCCGGGACATATGGTACAATACAATCGGCAAGATAGGATGGAGCTAGACCGTGAAAAATGAGCTGCATAATAGGAAATCAAATAGTATTTGTCCTTCACTATGTGGTATGTTACTAAGGTTATGAAATTCTCTTCATTTTCTAGCGAGTGACTTTTCAAATGATGCTACATATTAGCAGTAATGCTACTTTTTATAGCAACGCTTTCCACCCCCCAAACACAAAACGAATTACGGTTGTCTGTTCGACATATTCCCACTTAAAGCCGAACCACCGCCAGACGATGGAAACCTTGCTGTTTTTATTGGTCCGCAGCATCTTTCTCTCGTACGGCTATGTTAGCAGCTAACATTAACCATGCCGCTACGTCTCTGCTCTACGAGGGCGTGTATGTGACCTGTGGCGTATGTAAGAATGTGCGCCTGCTTGTCTGCGAGAAGGAGACACAGGAAAGAGCGAGGAGAGCCTAAAGTGTACGCCCGCAGCTAAAAGACCTGCGTGAGAACGTATACTCGAATATTACGATATAGTCATTTTCTATATCGCACGGAGACAAACTTGCGATATATCGTATATATCGATATATCGCCCAGCCTTACAGCAGTATGATGATTCTATGTGTCTACATTAAAATATTCTTGTTCATACTGTAATAATATATGCTACTTTTAAACTTTCATGCAGAGAAGGAAATCAGAATTAAGTCAATTGATCAAAACTTTTTTCTTTTTTTCTTTTCTTAGTTTATTTTGAACATGAGCACATTTACAACACAATACATCAGACAATTCATATCACATCATGTCCGAAAAGGAGTAGGAAGAAGCAAAGCTTATTTAATCCTCCCCCTTTCCCACGTCAGAGGGCCCACCAATATATACATTCATTTACTGACTCTTTTTACAGCAAAATAGTAAAATGACATCCGTGAATAATACAACAGTTCTGTAACATGTAATTGATTAATTCAGTCATTACCAACATACTGAGATGAAGAATATCTTATTTTCAATAAGGTTGAAAGTGTTTCTCATAATTCTTCTTCTTTGTACTTTGTAAGCACTATTAATTTGAACAGCCTCTTAAACTGGATCATATCAGTACAATTTTTTACTTCTTTACTCATTAATCCATTCCATAATTTAATTCCACATACTGATATGCTAAAGGTTTTAAGTGTTGTACGGGCATACAAATGTTTTAAGTTAGATTTTCCTCTAAGGTTATATTTCTCCTCTTTAGTTGAGAAGAATTGTTGTACATTCTTTTGTAGCAGGTTATAATTTGCTTTGTACATCATTTTAGCTGTTTGCAATTTTATCAAATCATCGAGCTTTGATATCTTTGACTCAATAAATAAAGGGTTTGTATGTTCTCTATGTCCAACTAATTGATCTTTTTTTTGTAACACAGTTAACGAATGTAGCGCACATTTGTAGTTATTTCCCCATATTTCTGCACAATGACTCAGATATGGTAACACTAGCGAGCAGTAGAGAAACTGTATTTATTAAACAGTTATTAAGCAGTGGCACAAACATTCATGTCATTTCCAAAACAGAAAGTGCAAGATTGTCAGAGACATTTTAATTGTCAAATATAAATGAGCTGTATAATAGGAAATCAAATAGTATTCGTCCTGCGATATGTGGTAGGTTACTACAGAAGTTATGAAATTCTCTTCATTCTCTAACAAGTGACTTTTAAAATGATGCTACATATTAGCAGTGATGCTACTTTTTATAGCAACGCTTTTGGCCGACACTTGACAAATTACGGTTGTCTGTTCAACATATTCCCACTTGAAGCCAAACCACCGCCAGACAATGGACCCCCTGCAGTTCTTCTTGGGAATTACTTCTTCCTTCATTCGCCATTTCTTTTTGTTGTTTTACCACTCGCACAGCTCTGCTAGCATCAAAACTAACGTTACCCAGTTTGCTACCTCTCTGCTCCGCGAGAGCGTATACGTATGTGACGTATGTCGTGACAGTATGTGACGTGTGAAAGAATGTGCGCCTGCTTGTCTGTGAGAAGGAGACACAGGAAAGAGCGAGAAGAGCCTGTAGTGTAATGCCCGGAGCTAGGAGCTAAAAGCAACTGCGTGAGAACGTATACTCGAATATCACGATAGTCATTTTCTATATTGCACAGAGAGCAATCGGCGATATATCGTGTACATTGATATATCGCCCAGCCCTATTCTGATGATTAACTTGTGAGATGACTGTACTATGCTGATAGTATATATTTGTACCATGAATTGATTTACGTGGACCCCGACTTAAACAAGTTGTAAAACTTACTCGGGTGTTACCATTTAGTGGTCAATTGTACGGAATATGTACTGTACTGTACTGTGCAATCTACCAATAAAAGTTTCACTCGATTCAACCAATAAAAAAGGGACTCATCTATATAGTGCCTTGGGTATTGATTAACTGCACTGTCCTTTCTACCTCTTGTCCCAGTCCAACCCTTTCGGAACAAGAATCTGCCATGTCTTCTCCACATCAGAACTGAAAGATGGGAGCCTTACCTTTGAGGATTTTTTAGATCTTTTGAGTGCCTTTAGTGACTCTGCTACACTGGAAATTAAGTCTCATTACGCATTCCGTATATTTGGTAAGCATTGTTTGCAAAAAAAACAACAACACGCACACACATCTATTACAGCCAAAGTAAAAGTTATATCCCTGCAACATTCCTATCTTTAAGATTTTGATGATGACGGAACTCTTGACTGTGGGGATCTGGAGAAACTGGTTAACTGCTTGACGGGAGAGACGGATGACACAAGATTAACCTCGGAGGAAATGAGGCAGCTCATCACCAATGTGAGTGAGCTTTGCACTGCAACACAGTGAATCACGACCCTCAAATCCTGTTCTTTCTTCTGCGTGTTAAGATTCTTGACGAGTCCGACATCGACAAGGATGGAACCGTGAACCTTTCAGAGTTTCAGCATGTTATTTCCAGGTCCCCGGATTTTGTCAGGTGAGCATAAAGCTAATCAAAAGTAGGGATGGGTATCATTTACATTTTAACTGATAAATGAATCAAAATTATAGTACCACTGATAGTCACACACACACACACACACTAGGTGTGGTGAAATTAACCTCTGCATTTGACCCATCCCCTTGTTCCACCCTCTGGGAGGCGAGGGGAGCAGTAAGCAGCAGCGGTGGCCACGCTCGGGAATCATTTTGGTGGTTTAACCCCCAATTCCAACCCCTTGATGCTGAGTGTCAAACAGGGAGGTAATGAGTCCCATTTTTATAGTCTTTGGTAGGACGTACCGATCTCAATTGGTACTATCAAAACAGTACATACAAAGTGGAAGCTATCCATTTTTTTGATTAAAAAAAGCCTTATGTTTGACAAAGTTGGTTCGGAAATTAAATGACAATACATTAATGTAAGAAAAATCCATAATTGCAGCAAAACGGACCATGGGGAATGCGCAGAAAAGGACTTACTAGTGTATGTTTGATGCTCATAACCGTGTTTCGATACCCATCCCTAATCAAGTATGTTTTATTAAACACGATTTTAGAATTTATTTCAACCCATTTCTCCACAGTTCCTTCAAAATTGTGCTGTGAAGACCTTCAGTCAACAACTGAAAAGGATCATCCACTTATTCCATTGTTTAATTAGTCATATAAACCTGATAGTTGCCTTAAATTATATAAGTATTTTATTGACTTATCTGCTGTTAAATGTTAATCACCAGGCCAGTGATTTTTGAAAAAACTGTTCTTTATATTTCCATAAAAAAAGTTTAACAAAATACACAATTTTCCCAGTTTTTTGTACCATATAAATTACAAAATGCTGAGTTTGACTCTGAAAAGATTTGAACCATGAGCTCAAAAAGCAAAGTCCATGTTTATTAACTGTATCAGTCATCCACTTCCTCCTTGGCGATAGCAGCAAAAGTGTTCCACCCTCCGCACGTCACGCCAACAACACGCATCTGTTTGTCCCTGAAGTAGTCCACACGCTGCGGCTCATCTGAACAGGACGTCTCATATCCGAGCTGACCATATTCGCCTAAGAAAAACAAGAAACTTGTGCTTTAAGTAAAGTACATTTTTCTGTCACTATGTTCAGAGTCAGTCAAACTCACCCCAGCCCCATGTGTAGAGGTCACCAGTGGCTAAAAAAAATGAGGAAAAAAACAAAGGTAATAAAAGCTTCAGTTATGTTGACCAAGAAAACTTTTAAAACACAAACCCAAATCTTAGTAGTGAAATAACAGAACAAAAACGTTGTTTTTTTAAAGGTGTTTATTACTGTGTTGGTCTGCAATTTGTTTTCAGACTTGGTCTTACCCCTCTTTAGCTGTTCAACAAGGTTGGATCTGGAAGTAATCCATATTGCACTTTTGCCAGCAATTAAAATCAAACAAGGTAATCACATTTAAACGGTCATATTATGATTTGCTTTCTACGTTTAAAACAATACCTTGCGGTCTAAATAAAACTAAAATGTTTGCATCGATTTTGTTTATCTTCAAGCCGCTTTCTGACAGTCTCTTCTCAATGCGCTGTTTTGTGAGCAATCTCTACGTACCGAAGCCCGGCAGGCCAAGCCACCTTCAACTGCGTCTCCACTGAGTCAGTCATGTTGTTGTTTTTAGCACTTTCATATCGAGTCTACTTAGATATATATGTTACTTTTTATTAGAAATAGCAACAGTGTAGGATTTTAGCATGCGTGTGCATGTACGTGACAGTCTGCTCCTCAATAGGATTTTGAGGAAAATTTTTAAACAACTAGGGATTAAAACTGAATCAGGTTTTACGCGGGTCATTAAAAAGCATTATGTCATTAAATAGAATTTGCGGTAATGAAGGCCTAAATGGCATTTAAAAAAATCATTAAATATAATGTACTGAGGCATTAAAACATTTCATACAATTGTTGGCCTGCGCCGATAGCCAAATTGCTTGGATTTACATGACCTCACGCCCGGCTCATCAAATATGCGTGGTTGTCAAGCCAGTGTCTGTTTAAATGAGTACTAAGTACCGTTTAGCCTTTCTCAAAGAAAAATGCTCTATGCTTGTGTTGTTTTGGGCTGTACGACAGTTCAAATCGCTAAAAGGATAAACGTTTCCTCAGAGTTCCTCGAGACGTAATAAAGAAGGGCAGAAGAGTGCAAGATTTTAGGAAACGACGACGAGAAAAATGGCCTGCACTCCACTCAAAGGGAGCAGCGTCAAAAATGCACGAGTTTGCAGTGATCACTTTGTTAAAGGTTTGTTTGATATACTTTTAACATTCAGTATTTCCCCATTTAAGTATTTCTTTAATATGTGTATTTCTTAAAACAAATTTTACTCAGCAAGTCTAAATAAAAGAGCAAATGTGAGCACAACCTAAACTAGTTAATAAATGAAGCTTTCAGCACGTATACAGTGTTCACATCTAAAGTTATATTTTGATAATGAGGGTAAAAAAACACGCATACTGGTAAATGGAATGTGCAACCGCACCAACAAAAAACATAACTTTAGACACATAGATAAATCATGAAATGCAACCTTTACCCAAGCAAAAACGATGCATATTTAGATAATCTGGATAACAATTTTCTTGACCCAGCCACACAAAAAAATCACAGACCTCCATGCTTTTCCAAGTTTTCATCTGTTTTGTCACGTAGAATGATATCTTGAGCACAACATAGATAGATAGGATAGAATAGAAAGTACTTTATTGATCCCTGGGGGAAATTCAGCACCACAGTTTGCTCACAATAATAATAATAAATAATATATAACATATATTATATATATATAATATATGAATAGTATAAATATATTCTACATAGTTTGATAAGTCTGGAAACTCCAACAAATAATCCTGAATATCACTTGACAATCTTTTTTCGATAAAATATCGGTGTAATCCATTGCATAGTTAGATTTTTGGATTGTGTCTGCTTTTTGCAGGAAGATCTATGCCCCTTGCGTACTCCGAGTTTGCGTGCTGCTTGCTGCAAAACAGCCATCTTAGCATGGTGGACCACCAGTGTTTATCATTTCCGGGAAGAAGTCATGCAACGGTAGACAAATAATAAGTCTCACTCTGTGTATCGCTCTGAGCACCTGAGCTTGTTTATTTGACAGCGTAATTAAATCAACTGGAGTACAGCCTCTTGTCAATCATCCCCAATCTTTGTTACATGCAGGCGGGACAGAATACACAGAATGCCTCACTACTCGCAACCAACTAATGAGAAGAACTGCTAAGTATCAGGGGCGGCGTTAGGGGGTGGCAACCAGGGCTGAAGCCTTTAATGTTTTCTGAAAAGCGACAAACCTGAATTTAATTTTAGGGTGAAATAAAGGCATTGGCAGTAATGTGCAGTACTGGAGTCAGACACAGAGAGAGCAGCTGTGTAAAGCAGCCTCCATACTACCTAACTGAGCCTCCCCTGAAAAAGAAGTTGTCTGTGTGTAGCAGCCAATCACCTAAACGAGTCTATTTTTTTGTGCCTATCAAATGTCCAACTCCCATCTTTTGGCCGCTCAATCACAGGAAGGGCCGCGACTTACGACTAATTTGATAGTCGACTTGTTGTCGACTATCTTAACAACTCCTCAACTCGTCCGATTATAAAGTGTACACATATTTAATGGCTCTAATTTTTCCATCTTCTTTTAAATGCAGCTTACTAATTCACTCAATAAATATGTATTTACGCTGTGACTGTGCTGCTCATTCAGCTGTTACAAATATTAAAACGACTGATAAAATGTTGTACATTTAAAAGAAAGGAAAAGCCAAATGCTCAAAACCTTATGTATAAAAAAGCCCTCAGTTATAATAGCAGCAATTAAAAAAAAAAACACCAGATCTAACTTCCTCACAAAGAACTTTTTTTTTTCTGATGTTTAAAAAGCTGCACACTGGTATATTTACTGATTAAATCATGGCAGTTTTAGCACAGTAATTACTCAATGTATCGAATTCTTAACATGTTAGCTATCTATTAGATTGTATATTTAATCTTATGATTCCACCGCATTGGTGCTTAATTCCCGTGTGTGTGTGTGTGCGCTTATTGTGCCGTTTACTTTTTATTACATTGCAACTTGACCCTGCTTGAATTGATGTAGATAAAGTTTAGCTGGCTGACTTTGGCTAAAATTATATTTATTTTTCACACAACTTTGTCTCACACTTGTTAGCTAGGCAGCAAGTTACAAACTCATACTCTTACCGAGGTTAAGACCTCATCCTCCCTCCAGACGTCCGACATCATGTCTCTGCCTTAAATGCTCGCGTATCACAGATGTACTGCCATAAAAAAACAAGGTCCTCTTTGCAAAACGAGCAAGGTATTCAAGCAAATGTTCTCATACTTTAAATGTTTTCACTGGCGATGTTGACTCGCGTCCTCCGTAAAAACACGAGTGATAATGTCACGACTTTTCGGCCACAAATGTTATTGTTGACATTTGTTGACAATGTCAACTAATCGTTGCACCCTTAAAATTCACAGGGCGAATGCAAACTTTTTTTGTCCAGCCCACACCTGTGAACTCCAGAGAGATACTGTACTTCTTTATTTTAAATGTAAGAACATTTGTGTTTCGCCATATTTGGGGGCAACCCATTGGTTAGTATTCTCCATAATTGTCTGGCCTCAGTTACACAAGCCTATGCAATTGATAAAAAAATATGTTCATAATTTATTTTGACTAAATAAGCATTTAATATTTTTGATTGGAAGGACAGAGTGATTATTTGACAGGTGGGAACCCTTTAATTGGATATTGTTAACGGCCAATGCACAAAGTCAGATCACTAAATGCTATATCTTGTGAACATGCTTATGCTTTGGCAAAAGAGCGAAAAGGAATACGTGTCCGAAAACTACACATTTCAGCAGAAGTGGCTGGCTGAAGAAGTTTTCAAAACATAATTAAAGCCCATCGAGAAACCTGCAGAGGCGTTCGTCACTAAAGTATCAAAACTCCGAACAGCTTGTTTGGAGCAAGTTTAAAATAATTAAATATTTATAAAAAAAACATTTCTAACATTCTCCGCCATGCCTCCATGGTTTTATTTAAAATTTTTGGTACTGAGTGGTAGGAAAAGATGATTTTTGCATTGTAGGACCCCTTTAATATATCTTTAGACACTCAAACCGATATCTGCCAAATCAGATTACTGTTTAAGCATGTAGCAACATGTGAATCTTATGGGACTTTGGAAATAGAGAAATAAAAACGGTAAGTATAATTTAACATATTTTAAAACCTTGGGAGTGACCTGGGCTCTTAAGTTATTTTGTTTGCCAATACTAAATAAACATTATAGTTTGAATTAGACTTTAACCAGCATGAAGAACATTTACTAAGAATAGCTACATTTTCTTGCTAAAAAAACTAAGAGTGGACAAGTTTGGGAAAAATCAACATTTTAATAATTAGGACAAGTGTAGCTGTCTTACATGTTACTGCTGCCGTGTGCCGGGAGCCACAATCAACAGACGTCACCTCACAGGATGGAGTAATGTCCAAAAGAGCTGGGAATGCCTGGATGGATATAAACACTTCTTTGTCATTTTCTTCAGTCGGCAACTCTTGACATGAAGAAGTTCCTGTGAGTTGAAAAACATAGACTGATATCAAACCTCATGACATTTGGATACTTTGGTTAAAGTTTCTTCCTGTATTGTAACCCGTGTTTTACAGTAATCCAATGACAAGTGTGTAACGCTCAGCTATTTTTAGCTACCACTATACCATTCTATTGTCAAAATCATATAGGTTTGAAGTACAACAACAATCTTCATGCGACCAAGATTGTAAGTACAAAAAACAAATAAGAGCAAATATAGAAGCATGAGCTAATGTTTATTCGGACTACATTTTAGATTTTGAGAGTAGAGTAAATGCTTCTGTGAGATTTTTTTATTTTCCTATTACAAGGTTTGAATAGTTTGCTTTTGAATTGAATACATATAAAGCTCCTTACTTTGTACTATTTTCACACTTAATGATGCCTTAGAGAAGATCTAACATCCTCAAATAAAATTATTACTGAAATACGAGTAAAAACCCAGTTTAAAAACAAAGTTCAACCTGCTAATTGTTGACTATTCAGATGCTGCCGAGTCTGCCTCACAGCTTGCGAGGGTAGTCCAAGCTGTCCACTCTCGTTCCAGCCCCACACATACAGGTCACGCCCATCTGTTAAACACATATATTTCAAACCATTTATGAAGCGTAAACTGAGCTGACATCGTTAATTAAGTGTTTCTGTTACCACTGATGCAAACTGTGTGCCAGCCTCCAGTGGCCACACAGCTCATAGTCATGCCCCAAAGGGCCTCCACTACCCGGGGTTCTTCTTCAGACGAGAGGCCCCCATGCCCAAGCTGGCCATGACTGTTAAGTAGCACAGAAAATGATTAAGGTCTTCTCCAGATTACTCATCATTGAAACATGTGGGATCTACCTGCCCAATCCCCAGGTGTACACCGCTCCACCGGCGCTGAGCAGGATGGTGTGCTCTGCACCCAGTGCCAGCCTGGTGGCCTTCAGGAGAGGGGACAAAGGGTGGTAGAAAGGAGGCTTGGTGGCAATGTAACCACCATGGGTCAATGGCAGATTCAGTGGCATACCTGGAAATCAGGAAAGTGATAGAGAAGATGGTGGTGCTGCTTGTTTTTCTTCTTTACACGATCTTATTATTGCAACAATGTTATTATTTTTTTTTTAATAGGTTAACATAGGATGTGAAGTAATTTACATGAAGATGGGTTAAAAAAATCATCCTCTTCCTACTCCTTTTCACATGTGTTAAATTGTGCAAGTGTGAAGTTGTGATGTACTTTACTTCAATGTATTCTCTTTAAGCATGTTAAACATAGGCTCAACTATTATTAGTAATAATGTGTGTTTGTGTCATACTGCTAGCTAACTGATGAGGTTGGCAAAAAAACAAAAACAGTTTTTCCTCATATTTGTATGAAAATAGGGTTTTGTATATTATATATATTTTTTTCCTTTTCACAAAAATACAATTGTGTGTTTTATTTTTCTTAAAGGGGACCTCCTATGCAAAATGGGGACCTGTTTTTGTGTATTTGAGATCTGCATAGGTCGTAAAAATGTAAATTCAAACAATGGAGACATGCTGGATATATTTAAAAAAAAAAAGAAGAAAAAAAAAAACATGTTGCCTTCATACTTCCTCCAAACAAGCCGTTTGGAATGTGCTTCATTTGCATTGTCAGTCATAAATAAATAATAAATGGGTTGTACTTGTATAGGGCTTTTCTACCTTCAAGGTACTCAAAACGCTTTGACACTACTTCCACATTTACACACACATTTACACACTAATGGAGGGAGCTGCCATGCAAGGCGCTAACCAGCACCCATCAGGAGCAAGGGTGAAGTGTCTTGCTCAGGACACAACGGACGTGACGAGATTGGTACTAGGTGGGGATTGAACCAGGGATACTTGGGTTGCGCACGGCCACTCTTCCACTGCGCCACACCGTCCCTTACCTTAAAGTAATTGGTTATTGTTACTAATTACCACTCCCAAAAAGTAATTGAGTAAGTTACCTCATTGTAAGAGTAACTAGTTACTTAGCAGAATAACTGAGGCGTTATTTTAAATGTTATTTTATACACTATTATGTTTGATACCTTTTAATGTCATATACATTTATATTAACTGCTCAAACACTGAATACAGTACTTTAGAACATTTGGCATTTATCTGAATAGATTGTACTGTACCGTACGATATGCATGTAAATGAAATGTATAAAAACACTCTGTATATTATCATTTAATATTGAAAATACAAAACCCATACGGTACCAAAAATGTACACTTGGGTGAAAGGACACGAAAGAGTCTATCCCAGCTGCATTCGGGTGGAAGGCGGGGTATTCAGTGAGGTAAGATGAATGAAATGCGCTGACAGTACATTGCTCCTGCCAAAAGAATTGCACTGAGTGGAGCGGATCACCACTCCAAGATGGCGGCCCCGCGTCTCGTCAGGGCCAGTAGGCAGTAGCGGTCGATGCTGTGTCTACTTATAAGATGTCTATGGGTAGCACCGTAGACATCCTATGCCATAGACATCTTATAAGTAGCCGCAGCATCGACCGCTACTGCCTACTGCCGCTGACGAGACGCGGGGCCGCCATCTTGGAGTGGTGATCGCTCCACTCAGTGCAATTCATTTGGCAGGAGCAATGAACTGTCGGCACATTTAATTCATCTTACCTCACTGAATACCACTGATTTTCCCACATTTCTTTTTTTTCATACGTGTAGCGATGCTAAAGGACACATGTTTTGGTGCGTTTTATTATTCATAGTTTGCTTAACAGTAATATAATATTCTCCAGACATCCAAGATAAAAACTGTGAATATAATCCAAAAGAAGGGGGAAAAACATACATCCATCCATCCATTTTCTACCGCTTATTCCCTTTCGGGGTCGCGGGGGGCGCTGGCGCCTATCTCAGCTACAATCGGGCGGAAGGCGGGGTACACCCTGGACAAGTCGCCACCTCATCGCAGGGCCAACACAGATAGACAGACAACATTCACACTCACATTCACAAAAAACAGTCAGCTATTTTTAAGTTCAAGAAACAATATAATGAGGTTATATATACATGCATATATCCTACATAAACAATGTATGAATACATTAGATATCTATATAATTTAATTTAGGGACCTATAGACTGTATCTGTTGTTGCTGCAGCAGCAGAGTTAATTCTGTCTTGACACTTTGTATTGATATTTTGTATTACATTCTTCCCTTAAATATTAATGTTTACAGTGATTATGTATTTTTTATGTATGTCACTTTGGATAAAACGTCTGCCAAATACTTAAACATAAACATATATAAACACCTGAAAGTATTTATATCAGCTAAAACCACCAATCTGTTTCACTGGATTCAGAATAAAAACAAATTCTGTCTTACCCAACGATGTTAGTATTTGAATATTGTTACTTGAAGACTTATTCCTGGTTACAATTATGCTGTTAAAAAGTATTGTCGTATACATTGCCTAAAATGATAATGCATCATAATCAATGGCGGCTGGTGAATTTTGGTTTAGGTGGGGCTAAAAGTTTGTAGACCAAACCCCTGGAGAGGGGTCATCCTCCCCCAGAAGATTTCTTTGTGTTTTTCACAAACAAATGAAGCATTCTGGTGCATTTTGACAAAAATAATGAAGACAAAATAGAACATTTCATAGGTTTGCAGAGAACTATATACAATATGCACACTGAAGGAATGATGCCACCATAGGTTTGCAGAGAAATATATATATATATATATATATATATATATATACATATATATATATATATATATATATATATATATACACACATATATATATACACATATATATACACACATATATATATATACATATACATATATATACACACATATATATATATATATACACACACATATATATATATATATATATATACATATATATACACATATATTTCAGTGACGTGCAGTCAGGGGCGGCAGGTGAGGCATGGCCTCCCCAGCCATCATGGAAAGAAAAAAATTGAAAAAGGAAAAAAAAAAATGTTGTATGTATCTAGTGATTATACTATAAAGTTATTTTCCATTTAACTTCACCAGTTTTAAATTATTTTTTTTTATTCAAAATCGCTTAATTTTCACATTTGCCGTTCAAATACTGCGAATTACTTACGGTGAGTCACAGCCAGTTGAGCCTCCCCGTAGATTGCGCAATGACTCGGCTAACTGCTGGCTGCTGTGCAGTGAGACCGTATTGCTATATGAAAAATGTTATACATTTTCATAGTTTAGTTAGCTGAGGTATATAATGTACTGTGTATTTTGTCAACAGCTGTATGTGTGCAATGTATTTCTTGTGCTGGGCAATCATAAAACGGCTCCGAAACACGTACAATGTGAGGCACCTGTTCTCTGGCCTCCTGGTGGTAGAGGGCGCTAGTGATCCCAGAGATCATTCTTACACTACTCGGCTGGGCCTGTGGACATTTGAAGCCGGTATGTTTTAAAGTTGTCGTTTGCCTGCATATTGTAAAAACACCCATGTATTTTCTATGGCCGGTTAGCATCGGGTTTTAATCCCGTTTCCTCCAATGTTTCTGATCCGATTGAATTTATATTTATGTCGAGTCTTTATTTTGGGTACTTAAATATGGTGACTGAGTATCGTGGCGTTTTAAGGCCATCTGCGTTTTTTATGCTACAGTAAAGACAGTGAATGAACACTGCCGCTGGAGCGCGGTTACACCTGTCACACTGTGTACTGTCGTGTTTGTTATTTTGTACATACATGTGATTATTTAATATTGTTAATGTTAGCAGTATTATTGCTAATAATGATAAGTGTAATTTATTTATACTATACTATACTAGCTAAAGTACCTGCTACATTAAGTTAAAGTACCAATGATTGTCACACACACACACACACTAGCTGTGGTGAAATTTTTCTTCTGCATTTGACCCATCCCCTTGTTCACGCCCTGGTAGGTGAGGGGAGCAGTGAGCAGCAGCGGCCAGGAATAATTTTTGGTGATTTAACCCCCAATTCCAACCCTTGATGCTGAGTGCCAAGCAGGGAAAAATGCTAGTATGAGCTTTTAAACATAACATGTTAACCGCCGCCAATCAAATGGTGAATAAGATACTCTAGAGGGTTCATATGTTTATAAATCTGACTGTGATTAAGTCAGTGCTTCACCAGCCATGAACCTCACAGCACGTCACTGAGATATATATATATGTATGTATATATATATATATATATATATATATATATATATATATTTTTTTTTTTTTTTTTAATTTATATTCAGTACTCTTGGAGATCTTTGCTCCGTCTCAACTCTGTCGTAATATTCTTTTCAAAAAATACAACCAATAGTACGTTAAGGTTAAATCTTACTTGTGAAAAGTAATCCCCTGATTCTTATTTTTAACAGTCCGCTCATTTTAGCAGGAAAACGCTGAACACCAGCACGGGAGCTTTGTTTTCTACCTGTCAACTGTCAGTTTAAGCTGCTCGCCAACCCTTATCACCACTTCAAGATGGCGGCCGAATTTCTCGCGTCACAACAGCCAATGCTGCTTCTACTTGTAAGCTGTTGTCACGCCAAATTTCTTCCCCCTACAAAAGCTCCCCCCCCCCATTTACTTCCGGGGTCATGATTAATACAGACGTTTAGTTAATGCTACATTATAAAAATATTAAAAAAAATGTCAAAAATGATTTACAAACACAAGCTATGGGATGACGTAAGAGGAAACGTGACGCCGGAAGTAAATGCGTCATCCCATAGCTTGTGTTTGTAAATTGTTTTTTTTTATTTTATTTTTTATAATATAGCGTTAACAAAACGTCTGTATTTTTACAATATAGCGTTATATTTTTATAATATAGCATTAACAAAACGTCTGTATTAATCATACCCCGGAAGTAAATGGGGGTGGTGGGGGGGGGGGGGAATAAAACTTGGTTTGACAATGTCTACGGGTTGAGCCATAGACATTTTTATGTTAGTGTCACACCAAAAACCTTCCCCCCCAGAAGACATTTGGCGTGACAGCCCCTCTAATGCCTGAAGGACGCCAATGAGGGTGGAAGGACTTTAAAGCAGCCCACACAGCTGCCTGTTTTAAAAGCATTAAAATTGGCTGATTGTCATTGGTGAAAAATAACGGTGAGGAAAAAATATTAGCATTCCAGCATGCAAACCTTTCAAGCTATTTTTGCTTCGCTAATTTTGCAGCTGTAACCCATTAGAGTCATATAACTTTGTATTTTCATGCCCTCATTGGGTTTAGGCATTAGAGGGGCTGTCACGCCAAATGTCTTCCGGGGGGAAAGTTTTTGTAGGGGGGAAGAAATTTGGCGTGACACTAGCACATGTTCGATCAGAACACCGGAAGTGTTTTTGTTTGCATTCTGATTTCATGGCTGTCGTCTTAATGTTAAGCTTTCAGTTGTATAAAGACTACAAGTTGTGTAGAAAACTACCAGCGTCCACAGGTGACGTTTTTGTTTTCATGCTCCATGTTGGCGTCTTCTGGTTGTTATTCAAGTCCCATGACTCGACTCTGTCAGGAAAAGCGAGGATCAAAAAAGACTCTCCGATGGCGGCGTCCTCGCACCCGCGGCTCCGCGCCAAAAAAGTATCACCCCCCGCATTAAACCCTGCCAGGCACAAGCCTCCGTCACCTGACAAAAACGAAGATACATGACTCAGCTACAGGGTTGTCATATTTAAACAAGTGACGAATCTCATGTTCGACTCACCATCCAAGTGCAGGCATGCTAATCCACTCCAGCTTGCTCGGACTCTACTTATTTGTCTGCAGCAGATTCCGTCCAAATGACATTTCAGCTCTGCTGGATCGATCACTTTGACTTCCTTTACAATGTTGCCGTAACTGACACTTTCACGCACATGATGCAGCTGTCCAAAGGCGTTAAAGCCGAATCCGAACCAGCGCATGGCACCGCAGTAATACTTATATTATTGCGCATGCGTAGAATAACAACAAACTGCACTTTAGCGCACTGCACTCCACTCTTTAATAGTGTACTCAAAACACACAAAGTGTCAATGTAGATGAGCAATTAAGGGGTAAGCACGCAGTTCAGCATTTATATAAAATATTTTGTGACAAAATGCATGAACAAAAAATGTCCAATAAAAAGGGGAATGTGATTACAAGTGCATTTAAATACATTACACACACATATATTATTCAGATACAGTAATTGTGATAAATACATTCGTTAGAAAATCAAAATGAGGCAGGTATAAAAGTTTTAAACAAAAAATATGGTTTTGTTTCCATAAACAGCCGTCCCTCACCACACTGCGGTCTTTTTGGGAATTGCATTTTTTTTTAAAGCATATTCTACAAAATGTTTGGCCTGAATTAAGCATTTCCAAGCATAATTTCTAAGTGAACTAAAAAATAATAATGTTATAATAGTATTAGCCAGGATATAAGACCAAATCAATCAGTATTGTGTCCACTGATTGGCTCAGTCTCAAGCAGCGTCATTATATTGGATTAAAAAAGTTTAAGTGTTATTTCATGTCTTGTGGAGCTCGCATAATGTTGAAAAACGTTATTTGAGGTTTCAACCTACTATGAAAATATTAAATTTACAATTAATGATTCCTAAATCGAAATTTGCGGTCATGTTTGGAACTGTGGCCCAGCTCTATGCTCTCGGCAGGAAGCTTGAAGGTGCACAGGAGTTTGCCCAAACAGTTTTGGAGAAGGCATTGAACCGTGTCTACTGGGAGGTCCTCTGGGGAGTGCTCAGAGAGAATGGGGTTTCCGACTGCCTGATTGTGGCGCTCCACTCCATGTGTGATTATTGTCCGAGCTTGGTCCACATTGCTGTCAGTAAGTTGTGCTCTAAACCCTCTGACCAGTAGGAAGCCACAGAGAAGACCCAGAACATGTTGAGGGGGCTATGACTTCCAACTGGCCTGGGTACGCCTCAGAATTCCCCGGTACAAGTTGGACGAACAAAGTCTGGGCTTCTCTGCTTAGGTTGCACCATCCCCCCACGCGACTCCAACTTGGATAAGTTGAAGAAGATTGATGGATGCTCGGAAAAAATTTAAAAGCGATTAACGAGGAACGACTGTAAATCACTAATTATCTAATTTTCGCCATTTTTGGATGTAATCCATAATTAAATTTCAAGATGAAATTCAGATTTAAAAAAAGTTGAAATGGTTTAAGCGTTCAGGTACGCTGCAAAGATTTATAAAAATGTACACCGTATGTGTTTCAAGATTTAACAATTTAAGTTCCCTCTGGCTATTCCTTTCCGACTCTGCTCATGATGATGCCGTACTCCATCGCTTTATCAAGGCAGCTTTGAGCTATCTTGGAGACCGGCTCTGGTGTGCCCTCTCCTCCTTTTGCCAAAACGGAAAGAATTTCCAAGACTTCACTCTCAATGAGCGTCTCTGTCAGAACCTTATCGGCCTGCATCATGTTATAGACGATGACCACTGCGCGATGTCGCAAGTCCGTTATTTCACTGAGCAGGAGTGCCTGCAGTATCTCCAGCCAATGGGTCGTCTGTGGAAAAGAGAGGAACTCTGTAGTGAGGTTGTGTGCAACATGATGGAAGGGTTGAGGGACGTGGCCATCACAGCTTACCATTTCTGGGATGCGAGAACAAACACTGGGCTGCTCAGCAGTCAGCATGGCCAGTGTTCCCGCAGCGGCTTTTCTCAGCCTTTCGTCTTCCTCGCCACAGTAAAGCACAAGCAGTTTGAGGCGATCATTTCCAATGGCAAGGTACAGCTTCTGCACCTAACAGCAATTCAACTTTACAGCACAATCTGTGTCACATAAGTGTTGCTATTGAACGTCTAACCTCTGTGCTCAGGATGAGGTTGCACATGCACTCCGTGGCAGATGCTCGGACCAGTTCGTGCTCCTCAAACATGTAGCCTTCAATTTTTGGAACAGCCTTTTCTTTTATGATTTTTTGTCTGTCAAAGCAAAACATAAATAAACATAAACATCAACTCTTAAATCCTTAACTAATAAGTAAAGATGTCCTAATCAACATTTTTTCCCTAAGATACCGACCGATCCGATTTTTTGGGCCTCAGACCTGATCTGATTTCAAGTCCCAATCCAATGCTTTGACAATAGATTGTAAAACTGAAAAAGTTTTATGGTAAGCAACAAAAGTAATGACAATAAACATTTTTATGAAGCGTATCTTATTAAATTAAACATTTTCTAGTATTGTTGTATACCAGATGATGTATTAAATGTGTGCTATTCAATGTTTCAGACAATATTTTGACAAAATAAAATGGGTAGTACACAATAACTAAACAAAAGCAAAAACTTGTTTTGACTGCCATTTAAACATTTTGGGTTTTGCCTTCAAGTCTTTCTGTACCCTGAGAATTACTCCCTGACTTTGTAAACAATAAAAAACGTTAAAAAAAAGTGTAATAATAGGAACAACTAAAAGAAATATATCGATATAATCACTTTAAAATCGTTTATATAACGATACAATACTAAGTATCAATAATATTGACTTCTGAGTCGACCACCAGTTAGCAGTTAACTTATTGTGTCGTGCGTGTAGCATGCTTGGTCTTTTTGTTTCCTGTAGTCCTCCAGTGATAATGCTACATGGAAGAAACATATGTATCTTATAAGCACCTTTGCACTGTGGATAGATGACATGTTCATTATGGCTTGTGCTCAAATTGGGGACAGCGTTTAACAAGACATCTGAAAATATGACTGTGTCTCTCTGAGCGTGCATCTTTTTTGAAGGAATCTTTCACGTGAGTACAATCTTTAGCCAAGTAAACACTGAGACAGCTTCGGTAAAGATCAGTATAAAAAAGGCAAATATTGACCATGATCTGATCCCATAACAGAGATCGGGGACATATCTACTAATAATTTTTGGCGTGATGTACGTACACTATTCTTACAGAAAAAAGTCAGTTGTATTTAAATCAGTAGAAGAAGAGAAGTCTAATATAATAAATTACTTTAAAAAAGGCTTCCAAATACAAATAATCCCAGAGCTTTTACAAAATGAAAGTGACTAAGAGGTGTTAATGTAAGCATGAGTGGTTGGTTGTTTAAATGTGCCCTGTGATTGACTGGTGAGAAGTCCAGAGTGTACAGTCATCCTTAGCTACATGGCGCTTCAAATGTCGGTCTTCACCACAATGTAAATTTTTTAGAAAGCATATTATACAACATTTTTGACCTAAACTAAGCATTTTCAAGCAAGAAGTGGCTAAATTAATTACAACTATCACTATATAGTAGTATCGGCTACTAAAAGAAACTAAACCACTCCAAGCGTGCTGTTTAGAATTGCGGACTCTAATTGGTTCAGTTTCAGTCAGAATTACTACATTGGATTAAAAGAGTGTAAGTAATTAAAATATATATTTTTTCAATGTCCATGGGGCACTCTAATGTTGAAAAACATATTTCAAAGTTTACCTGCCTTTTGTCAACTTGGACAAGCTAAAATATGAATTGGCCCTTTTTAGTGAGCTACTCAAAGTCAGTAACTGGCAAGATACCATTTGAGACCATTTCTTGGGAGACACCGCCCCCTAGTGGCTAACCTGAGTCTTTCACTGATTCCAGCCAGGTTGGTCAAAGCCATGAGTGACTCAAAGTTCTGCAGCTGGGTGCAATAAAGACTTAAAAGACTGACAAGGGGGCGCACCACCTCATAAATCTGTAATAACAACACACAATGAGGTTAAACCAGGAAATATTTTGTAACTTAAGTGGCGCATAGACATTGTTTCCTTACCCTTTCTCCTGGGAAGGCAAAACCTGGATTGGATGTGATCGTAATTTTGGCCAGTGCTTGTGCCGCTTTCACTTTTCCAACGTCAGTATTATCAGATGCCAGTGGGATAAGAGCCTATGAGGGAAAACAAACAATACAGGCTGAAATATTAAAGTGTGCGTCCCCAAATCAGTGATGATCTACCTTTCCTCCACCCTGTGCCACTACTGTGCCTCTGTCTTCTTGTCGCTCCACTAAAGCCAAGAAGACCCTACAAAAAAAGATTAGAATGGACGGATTGAATTGTAAAATAGGTTGCTTAGCTGCTTCCTACCTGGCAATACACTCTCTACAAGCCTCTGTGAGAGCAGGGCTCTCATGTTTTACCATACACACTAATGCAGAAACCACTCCAGCCTCCAGCAGCTTCATAAGCCTCTTCTCCACATAGGAAGGGGCATCCTGATACATGAAAAAAAAACATAAGCTTGGTTTTACACAAAAAATCTAAACATTATACACTTTGAAACAGAATTATAGTTTTCCCTGTGAGGTGTGTGAGGAATATTGTCATTGGGAGTGTTACCTTGGGGTGCTCCTCTGGAACGTGCTGCTTTGCATACTTGGCCAGCTCCATCATCTGAGGGTCAGGCTTCTCCACCTCATAGCTGTTGGTGCAGTTCACAAGGGTGGAACCAACAGCAAAAAGTACGGTTTTGTCCTCAGACTACAACAAAAAACAGCAAGAATGTGCATGTGTGACTATTAGTGGAGAAAAATAAAATGTACTTGGGCCATGCAATAGAAAAAAATCCCACCTTTGCTAGTTCAAACATAGCCTGGAGAGCATTCTTATCTTCTACCAAGTCCTCTTTCACATCCGCGTCAAAAGTGAGGTAAGCGAGACCTTCCACAGACCACCGACGGGATTTGGGGGGCAAAGACTCATTACAAAGCCACCTACAGTAAAAGGCAAGATTCCGAGGCACCACCAGTTTAGCTGTTTTCCTGCACTATTCTCCTAAACTATATAAAATGTTTGATAAAATCAGTCACACACACTTCCTGCATTGTTTGGACAGCTTTAGAGTCGATCCCTCGGCAAACTGCTTCATGCTGAAATCTGTCCCTCCTGCTGATCCAAGCTTGCACAAGCCCTGCCAGAGACCATTGTTAGTTTTGTCCATATTTAGACATGTTCACATCTCCAACTGTTTGCTTTGGAACTTGATTTACCACCAGAGCTCTCACGCGTATCCTGTCATTTTCACTCTTCTTGTAGAGGTCCTTGAGAAGTGCCACACCATTGGCTGTGATGAATGAGGCTCTCTTGGCTTTGCCTGCCGCATGAATAAGAGCCTCCACTGCTACTTGCTGGTGAGTTACATCGTCAGAGGCGCACAGGGATATCACTGCATCCATCATTCCTGACATCTCTAAGGTGCGATTGCCAACATCACTTGGCCCTTGGAGGAGCACAGAAACAGTGTGGATGGCTCGCAGCTTGGAATCGAGGCCTGATTGCCTAAAGTTTTGCCTGCAGCGGATATAAATAGCAATTTGTAGGCAGGTCATAAAATACATTTAGAAAAAGCCCCAATATATACACATACAGTGGTAACTCTTTTTAAGAATGTTTTGACACAAGAGGTGTTTCTCAGCTAATTGTTATGCTTTAATTTACAAGCAGGAATTCGAATTACAAGCATCACCGCCATTAGTTGGGGTGGCAAATGACATAGTGAACCCCATGAAATCCAAACAAAACATCTGGTCTTACTCACTATCATTAGTTTACAGCGATAGATCGACATAAGTTGGTTTTCCCAACCATGGGAACAATGAAAGTGGGTGTTAAGGAGAGTACTAGTAAGAAGCGGATAATATCAATTGAACAAAAAAAATAATCCAAAAGATGATGTTGATGTAGCAATTCGAGCGTATCACTGCGAGTCTGCACCATATTTAAGTAAAATGAGTCTAACACCAGCCAAGGTTGTCAAAATAAAATCTAACCGGCTTACATTTTTCCATTAAAAATATGGAAAAGATGCTGAAGGAAATGCCATAGGAGTCCACTTTCCAAGGTAAATGGTGTACATTATTACAATACTTCATTAAACTACTATAGTTGTTAGTAGTACATTCTATTTTGTTTTTATACAACATTTATTTTTTCAAATTTACTTTTTCTTTTTAACTGTCATGTTAAAATTGTGCTGTTTTAGGGTAGCATGCATCGATTAAAATGATTTCTATTATTTCAATCAATCAATGTTTATTTATATAGCCCCAAATCACAAATGTCTCAAAGGACTGCACAAATCATTACGACTACAACATCCTCGGAAGGGGAGACGATGATTTCAGATACAAGTGTTTTAAGGTAAGAGCTCTGTCAAAGTTTAAAAGCTAAGGTACTACAATTATAATATTTGGAGGAACCCAGATGACCAACTCACTGAACATAGTCTTCACACAGCTTGTTGAAGTTCTCCCGCTCTTTGTCACTTTTCAGATCATCATAGAGCTTGTTTAGCAAGACAGAGCAGCTCATGTGGGAATTATCTGTAAGTGGTGGCCCATTTGAGAGTTCGGGCAGTGTTGCAGCCACCTCCAATATCTTCTTCAGTCCTGCAGAATGATTTCCATTGAGATGTAAAGATACATACTACAAAAAAGTGAACACTCTCAACAGACTCAAAGACTGCTGAGCAGAAACTCATGCCTCTTATCTCTTGCTAAAGTTAACTCATTAAACAAAAACTGTACAGAGAAGCAAATGTGTGTGTTTAGTAGTGACATACCCTGGTCTATCACCCACAATGTGAGTGAGTTGTCTGGGTTCTTTAAGGATTTGCGAGGTACTTGTTTGACCAGAAGGTTGATGGCATTGTCTCTGCCAACTCCTGACACATTTGATGCAGGCAACATCTCGAGGAGGTGACGCAACATCGAGCGAAGCTCCTTGGATGGTTCTGTGTTAAATGTATACAATCAGCCAACACTGACAGCACAAGACAAAGTTGACATCAATTACAACAATTTTGATCTACAGACACAATCTACTTAAGGAGACGGTGGAAATTGATCGTCTGCCATCCTAAAACATTTGAATAATTTGTTTGTTAGCTCGATTCTTGGCTGACTTTAACCTTCCCTAAAACTTTTCTAATTTGGAGATTAATGCCATGTTCTCCAAGAGTCTTACAATATTTATAGACAGAAAACATAAGCCCAACCGTCTAAACTCACCAGGAAGTATGGCTTCTTCCTTTCCCCTGATCTCCCTCTTCATGCCCTCTGTGAGAGCCTCAAACATCACCTGCAGCACGTGGCATGTGGCCAGAGAAACTGATGAGACTCCTGATCCCATTACTGCACACAGTTGCTCCATCCCCAGTTCATTCACTATAGCCATAGTCTAGGAATAGAGACAAAAATGACAGCATTAAGAATGTAAGAACAAGGTGGATACTGCTTCTGGGTAGAGATCCATTCTTTCATTAAATTCAAATTAGAAATGCATCCATACACAAAAAAATGTGCCCTGCTAGAGAGTTTTTGGATTTCCTCATGTTTTGAATACCTAATTTCAAATTACAGTGCTGTTGTTCTATCTAGTGGGCATGTTGGTAAATTGCTGTTTCTCAAAATCTCTCCTAAATAATGCACTAACCTAATTATATCAAAATTGAGAAAAGAGACAATATGATAAATATAGATACAATGAGTAAACAACTATTGTAATAAATAAAATCAAATATCAGGGAATTACTCTGGACTGATGCTCTGTACACAAGCCAACCAGAGTCCTCAGAGCAGAAAGGACAACATCCTCTTGCTTGGACTGAAGAAGTTTGTGAATTAGCTTCACGCCATCGTTACGGAAGATCTGCTCAGCTCCAGCATCTTCCCGAGATAAGACCACTAGATTCTGGGCTGCCTGAAATCATTCAATGATTACATTATTTGTGCAGAACTTTACAAATACAACTGTGTTAGCTTTATATTATTTCTAGGGAAGAAACTTTACCTTTTGTCGGTCAGAATCTTTTACAGATGTTTCCACGAGTAGCGAGAACATCTGTTTCACACGGGCATCTGTGGAGTTCTGCTCTACTGACTACATGTATTAAGTGGGGAAAAAAGGCACAACTATAGATGTGTGTTTTTTTTTCCCCATGTCATAAAATATACACACGGGTTGCACATCACCTTCTGCTGAATTTGTGTCCCCAGCTGTCTGAGCAGATCCTGGAATGCTTTGTTTTTAGGCTCAAGCTGGGCACACCTCTGAGCATCGAGAACAGCTTGGTCAAGGCGTCCAAGTTTCTGAAAAGCCTGGGCCCTCCTAAATCTCGCCTTCACATCACTTGGGTCAGTATCGAGAGCTGGAAGGGGAACAACCCAAGTTATCATGCACACAGCTCACTGTTGACACAACAGTTGGTTCACCTGTAAAATCTAATAAGATTTAATGAAAAAAAATATGTCTTTACACAGATAGTGGTCAGTTTTCACTAGTGTCAGAGATGTATAGTGCTAAACACAAATACAACACAAAAATATACAGTACATTGTTTATTCATTAATTTTCACTTGGCTACCTAATTTTAGAGTCACATGTGAGCCAGACACACCTGACTTAAGGCGATAGATCATAAAGTCGCAAGTCAATCACAATCAAGAGAAAACTTTTCAACTCACATCTACGCAATAGTTTAAAATTAACCTAACGTGTATGTTTTTTGTTTGTGAGATGAAGCTGGAACAGCTAGAGAAAATTCTCGCCAGCATGAGAACATGCAAACTCCACCCAAGTCAGGAACCCAGAACCTGCAATTGTTGAGCTGAGTTGAGTATGTTTTTATTTTGAACACGCATGCATATAACATGATAAATCCCAATTCCAGGTTCTGCATTCAACATGGGGCGACTTGTCCAGGGTGTAATACGCTTTCCGCCCGATTGTAGCTGAGATAGGCTCTAGCGCCCCCCGCCATCCCGAAGGGAATAAGCGGTAGAAAATGGGTTGGTTGGACGTATTCAACATGTTCGAAAAGGAGTAGGAAGAAGCACAGCTTATTTAATCCTACCCCTTTTCCTTTACATAGCAGTTGCTAAAACTTTTCTTCACTTCTTGTTTTCAATTTATTCACAATATACTCCATAATTAATAACAATAAAAATAAATAAATAATATTGAGAGAAGTAAGTTATATTTCATATGGTGAGATAAGTAAGATTATCTAGAAAATGAATGGATGGATGAAAACAATTCAGAATGTTTAACATGGTTCTTCTTTGTACTTTGTAAACACTTTGAGTTTGAAGAGTTCCTTGAAGTGGATTATATTAGTACATTGATTGATTTCTTTGCTTGATCCATTCTATAATTTATTTCCACATTCTGATATACTTAAGGTCTTAAGTGTTGTACGTGTGTACAAATGTTTTAAATTAAATTTTTCTCTAGGATTTTATTTCTCCTCTTTTGTTGACAAAAATTGTTGTATATTATTGGGTCGCGGATTGTTGTGTGTTTTGTGTAGAAATGTAGCTGTTGTAAGGCAGACCCAGTGACCACATGTACTACAGTGCTGCCCCGTTTAATAACTTTAATTCATCATGTAGAGTGTGGAGATTGGGTGGTTAGAGTATCCGCCCTGAGATTGATAGTTTGTGAGTCGACACCCGGCCCGAGTCATACCAAAGACTATAAAAATGTGACCCATTACTTCCCTGCTCGGCACTCAGCATCAAGGATTGGCAAAGGTTGGAATTGGGGGTTAAATCACCAAAATGATTCCCGGGCGCAGCCGCCGCTTCTTCTCACTGCTCCCCTTACCTCCCTTTGGTAGAGGGTGATGGGTCAAATGCAAAGGTTAATCTCACCACACCTAGTGTGTGTATGACAATCATTGGTGCTTTAACTTTATAATGCTTATTGCATCACACGTAGGGCACTAACCGCTGTTCCACCGTGCTGAACAGGGGTTAGTGCATGTGCCTCACAATACCAAGGTCCTGAGTAGTCCTGGGTTCAATCCCGGGCTCGGGATCTTTCTGTGTGGAGTTTGCATGTTCTCCCATGACTGCGTGGGTTCCCTCCGGGTACTCCGGCTTCCTCCCACCGCCAAAAACATGCACCCGGGGATATGTTGATTGGCAACACTAAAATTTGCCCTAGTGTGTGAATGTGAGTGTGAATGTTGTCTGTCTCTCTGTGTTGGCCCTGCGATGAGGCGGTGACTTGTCCAGGGTGTACTCCGCCTTCCTCCCAAATGCAGCTGAGATCGGCTCTGTCACGCTAAATTTCTTCCCCGCTACAAAAACCTTCCCCCCGGAAGACATTTGGCGTGACAGCCCCTCTAATGCCTGAAGGACCCCAAAGAGGGTGGAAGGACCTTAAAGCAGCCCACACAGCTGCCTGTTTTAAAAGCATTATAATTGGCTGATTGTCATTGGTGAAAAATAACGGTGAGGAAAAAATATTAGCATTCCAGCATGCTAACCTTTCAAGCTATTTTTGCAGCTGTAACCTTTAAGAGTCATATAACTTGGTATTATCACGCCCTCATTTGGGTCCTTCAGGCATTAGAGGGGCTGTCACGCCAAATGTCTTCCGGGGGGAAGGCTTTTGTAGGGGAGAAGAAATTTGGCGTGACAGCTCCAGCACTTCCACAACCCCAGAAGGGACAAGCGGTAGAAAATGGATGGATGGGCATCACATGTACTACTGGAAGAGTCGCCTGGTCTACCATGTGTGCAATAAATGTGTTTCTAATATTTTACCCCATGTGTTAGTATTTTAACACAGTGTTTTTCAACCTTTTTCGCGTCAAGGCACATTTTTTCCGTTGAAAAAATCCGGAGGCACACCACCAGCAGAAATTATTTAAAAAAAAATCTCAGTTGACAGTAAAACGTCGTCGTCGCAATTGTTGGATATGACTTTAAACCAGGGCTTCACGGTGGCAGAGGGGTTAGTGCGTCTGCCTCACAATACGAAGGTCCTGCAGTCCTGGGTTCAAACCCAGGCTCGGGATCTTTCTGTGTGGAGTTTGCTTGTTCTCCCCGTGAATGCGTGGGTTCCCTCCGGGTACTCCGGCTTCCTCCCACTTCAAAGACATGCACCTGGGGATAGGTTGATTGGCAACACTAAATTGGCCCTAGTGTGTGAATGTGAGCGTTAATGTTGTCTGTCTATCTGTGTTGGCCCTGCGATGAGGTGGCGACTTGTCCAGGGTGTACCCCGCCTTCCGCCCGATTGTAGCTGAGATAGGCGCCAGCGACCCCGAAAGGGAATAAGCGGTAGAAAATGGATGGATGGATGGATGGACTTTAAACCATAACCAAGCAATATAGGTCTTGTCTCAATGTAGGTGTAGTGTCACCACCTGTCACATCACGCCCTGACTTATTTTGAGTTTTCCTGTGTGTAGTGTTTTAGTTCTTGTCTTGGCTCTTATTTTGCTGGCGTTTTCTCTTTTTTTGGTATTTTCCTGGAGCAGTTTCATGTCTTCCTTTGAGCGATATTACCGCATCTACTTAGTTTTAGCAATCAAGACTATTTTTAGTCGTATTTATCCTTCTTTGTGGGGACATTGTCGATTGTCATGTCATGTTCGGCTGTACATTGTGGATGCCGCCTTTGCTCCACAGTAAGTCTTTGCTGTCGTCCAGCATTCAATTTTCGTTTACTTCGTAGCGAGTTCAGTTTTAGTTTTGTTCTGCATAGCCTTCCCTAAGCTTCAATGTCTTTTCTTAAGGGGCACTCGTATTTTGTTTATTTTTGGTTTAAGCATTAAACACCTTTTTACCTGAACACTGCCTCCCGCTGTTCCTGACATCTACAAAGCAATTAGCTACCGGCTGCCACCTACTGATATGGAAGAGTATTACACGGTCACTGCCGAGCTCTCGAAAGCACGACACTCAACAACAACACATCATTTGCAGACTATAATTACTGGTTTGCAAAAAATATTTTTCACCCAAATAGGTGAAAATACACAATCTCTCACGGCACACTAGTGCCGCGACACAGTGGTTGAAAAACACTGTTTTAACACGCATTTTTTAACTTAGTATCTGCATTTACATAAAAACTAATATTGGTACCTCATTAGGGAAAGTTATTTCACTGTATATGTGTCATGTAGTATTTGTCTATCATTACCAATACATTAAAAAAAAAGCAGAATTATTACATTTGGAAGCGTCGGCCTCTGCTTTGCTGTAGTCCTCCAGTTTCAAGTAGCATGCAGAGCGGTTGCGATAAAGAACCGCACTCTCTTGTCGGTCGTCACTTAGCTTCAGTGCTTTGGTGTAACAACACACAGCACCCTGGGGATCCCCAGCCTTGAAAAGGATGTTCCCCTCTTCCCTCCAGGCTGCAGGGTCCTGGAAAGAAGCGGCGGTCAAAATAATTTAACGCCAGCTCACAGTCACGAATGTGATGCAAACCACATTTTTACCTTCTCTTTTGTGGCACTCATCTTCGCGTTGTTCCACAGTTCGCTGTTGTATTAATATATTTTTTTGTATCCTATGGTATTCACAAAAAACTACTTACATACGCCGAAAACTTCCACTAAACATCTTCTGGTAAAGACACTTCCGTGTGTGCGGCGCACAATGATGATGTAGCCAATGACAACCAAGACACCGGCCACACTACATTACCATATAAGGAATGCCGGAGAAGACAGATTGATTGATTGATTGATACTTTTATTAGTAGATTGCACAGTTCAGTACATATTCCGTACAATTGACCACTAAATGGTAACACCCGAATAAGTTTTTCAGGGTTCCCTCCGGGTACTCCGGCTTCCTCCCACTTCCAAAGACATGCACCTGGGGATAGGTTGATTGGCAACACTAAATTGGCCCTAGTGTGTGAATGTGAGTGTGAATGTTGTCTGTCTATCTGTGTTGGCCCTGCGATGAGGTGGCGACTTGTCCAGGGTGTACCCTGCCTTCCGCCCGATTGTAGCTGAGATAGGCGCCAGCGCCCCCCGCAACCCCGAAAGGGAATAAGCGGTAGTAAATGGATGGATGGAACTTGTTTAAGTCGGGGTCCACGTTAATCAATTCATGGTACAAATCTATCAGCATAACACAGTCATCACACAGGTTAATCATCATAGTATATACATTGAATTATTTACATTATTTACAATCCGGGGGGTGGGATGAGGAGCTTTGGTTGATATCAGTACTTCAGTCATCAACAATTGCATCAACAGAGAAATGGACATTGAAACAGTGTAGGTCAGGGGTCACCAACGTGGTGCCCGCAGTTAGCCCGTAAGGACCAGATGAGAAGCCCCCTGGCCTGTTCTGAAAAATAGCTCAAATAGCAGCACTTACCAGTGAGCTGCCTCTATTTTTTAAATTTTATTTATTTACTAGCAAGCTGGTCTCGCTTTGCTCGACATTTTTTAATTCTAAGAGAGACAAAACTCAAAAAGAATTTGAAAATCCAAGAAGATATTTTAAAGACTTGGTCTTCACTTGTTTAAATAAATTCATTTCTTTTTTTACTTTGCTTCTTAAAACTTTCAGAAAGACAATTTTAGAGAAAAAATACAACCTTAAAAATGATTTTAGGATTTTTAAACACATATACCTTTTTACCTTTTCAATTCCTTCCTCTTCTTTCCTGACAATTTAAATCAATGTTCAAGTAAATTATTTTTTTTTATTGTAAAGAATAACAAATACATTTTAATTTAATTCTTCATTTTAGCTTCTGTTTTTTTGACGAAGAATATTTGTGAAATATTTCTTCAAACGTATTATGATTAAAATAAAAATAAAAATATTCTGGCAAATCTAGAACATCTTTAGAATCAAATTTAAATCATAATTCAAAGTCTTTAAACATTTTTGTTCTGGAAAATCTAGAAGACATAATGATTTGTCTTTGTTAGAAATATAGCTTGGTCCAATTTGTTATATATTCTAACAAAGTGCAGTTTGGATTTTAATTTATTTAAAACATGTCATCAAAATTCTAAAATTAATCTTACTCAGGAAAAATTACTAATGATGTTCCATAAATTCTTTTTAAAAATTTTTTCAAAAATATTAGAATTAGCTGGTTTTTCTCTTCTTTTTTTCGGGTGAATTTTGAATTTTAAAGAGTCGAAATTGAAGGTAAACGATGTTTCAAAATTTTATTTTCATTTTTTTCCTGTTTTCTCCTCTTTCAAACCGTTCTATTAAGTGGTTTTTTCATCATTTATTCCCTACAAAAAACCTTCCGCAAAAGGAAAAAAAATGTACGACGGAATCACAGAAATACCCATTTTAATATATATATATATATACATATATATATATATATATATATATATATATATATATATATGTATATATATATATATATACATATATATATATATATGTATATATATATATACATATATATATATGTATATGTATATATATATATACATATACATATATATATACATATATATATATATATATATATATATATATATATATATATATATTAAAGGTAAACTGAGCAAATTGGCATTTGCCAAGGATGTCGTAGTGGTTTGTGTTGTGGTTTGTGCAGCCATTTGAGACACTAGTGATTTAGGGCTATATAAGTAAACATTGATTGATTGATTGATTGATTTCTGGCAATTTATTTAAGTGTGTATCAAACTGGTAGACCTTCGCATTAACCAGTACCCAAGAAGTAGCTCTTGGTTTCAAAAAGGTTGGTGACCCCTGGTGTAGGTCTTACTTAGTAGGATATGTACAGCGAGCAGAGAACATAGTGAGTTCAGATAGCATAAGAACAAGTATATACATTAGAAGTACATTTGATTATTTACATTAGGTTATTTATAATCCGGGAAGATGGGACGTGGAGGTGTTGTTTTAGAGCAGTTTTAAAGGAATATAGAGATGCACTTACTTTTATACCTGTTGGGAGTGCAAGCGGGCTCTTTACCTGCATGACTTGACTCAAATTTTCACCGGAGTCCCCCAATACTCACATTTTAAGTACCATGAATTGATTAACGTGGACCCCGACTTAAACAAGTTGAAAAACTTATTAGGGTGTTACCATTTAGTGGTCAATTGTACGAAATATGTACTGTACTGACTGTGCAATCTACTAATAAAAGTTTCAATCAATCAATCAATTCACAATTGTTTAGAGTAGAACCTCTCAAACGTGCATTGTAAATTACATGTGTAAATCAAAGCCATAACCAGTTAGTAAACAAACGTGTAATAAAGACATGTTAAAGCTGAATTAACATTAGCTGGTTACATGTGGGATGTAATCTCATAAAATACTTTATAATTTCATTTGTTGTGATTTTTAAAGGCCTACTGAAAATGAGATTTTCTTATCTAAACGGGAATAGCAGGTCCATTCTCTGTGTCATACTTGATCATTTCGCGATATTGTCATATTTTTGCTGAAAGGATTTAGTAGAGAATATCGACGATAAAGTTTGCAACTTTTGGTCGCTAATAGAAAAGCACTGCCTTTACCAGAAGTATGTGCGCGTGATGTCACGAGTTGCAGGGCTCCACACATATTCACATTGTTTTTAGTGGGAGTCACCAGCAGCAAGAGCTATTCGGACAGAGAAAACGACAATTTCCCCATTAATTTGAGCGAGGATGAAAGATTTGTGTTTGAGGATATTGATAGCGAAGGACTAGAAAAAACAAAAACCAAGTTTAAATAAAAAAAGGCAATTGCATTGGGACGGATTCTGATGTTTTTAGACACATTTACTAGGATAATTCTGGGAAATCCCTTATCTTTCTATTGTGTTGCTAGTGTTTTAGTGAGTTTAATAGTACCTGATAGTCGGAGATGTGTGTCCACGGGTGTCTTGTGGCCAGTGTCTGAGGGAAGTCGACGGCAGCTGTATGGACGACGCAAGCTCAGCTGATCTCCGGTAAGAGGCGACTTTTTACCACAATTTTCTCACCGAAAACTGCTGGTTGACATTTGGTCGGGATCCATGTTCGCTTGACCGCTGTGATCCATAGTAAAGTTTCACCTCCGGGAATTTTAAACAAGGAATCACCGTGTGTTTGTGTGGCTAAAGGCTAAAGCTTCCCAACTCCATCTTTCTACTTTGACTTCTCCATTATTAATTAAACAAATTGCAAAAGATTCCGCAACACAGATGTCCAAAATACTGTGTAATTATGCGGTTAAAGCAGACGACTTTTAGCCACGAGACGTGCAGCGCTAATATTTCCTTACAGTCCGTGACGTCACGCGCTTGCGTTATCATTCCGCGACGTTTTCAACAATAAACTCCGCGGGAAATTTAAAATTGCAATTTAGTAAACGTATTGGCATGTGTTGCAATGTTAATATTTCATCATTGATATATAAACTATCAGACTGCGTGGTCGGTAGTAGTGGGTTTCAGTAGGCCTTCAAACTTTTACTTTCCATCCATTTCCTTTTGAAAATCCTAATCAGGGTCATAGGGAAGCACAGCAGACCATCCCTGCTTACTTACAAGTTAAATTTAAAGTATTGTCACACACTCACTAGATGTGGTGAGATTATCCTCTGCATTTGACCAATAACCCTCAACCCCTGGGAGGTGAGGGGAGCAGTGAGCAGCATTTGTGGCCACGCCCGGGAATAATTTTTCTGATTAAACCTCCAATTCCAGCCCTTGATGCTGAGTGCCAAGCAGGGAGGTACTTGGTCCCATTTTTATAGTCTTTGGTATGATTTGAACAAACGATCACGGTTAGAGTGGTTAGAGCGTCTGTCCTGAGACCGGGAGGTCGTGAGTTCAAACACCGGCCAAGACATACCAAAGACTATAACAATGGGACCCAATACCTACCTGCTTGACACTCAGCATCAAGGGTTGGAATTGGGGCTTAAATCACCAAAATGATTTCTGGGCACTGCCACCGCTGCTGCTCACTGCTCCTCTCACCTCCCAGGGGGTGATCAAGGGTGATGGGTGCGGAGGAAAAATTCACCACACCTCGTGTGTGTGTGACAATCATTGGTACTTTAACTTTAACTTCTGTACGTAGTGACACACTGGACTTCCCTTTAAAGGGGAACTGAACAATCCTTATGAGAGACATGATGATGGATGTTATTTTTTTTAATGATTTCTGAATAATAAGTAAATGCGATTAAAAGTCCACCCACAAGGGAGTCTATGGGAGCCATTCATTTCTGTCAATGGTTCAAAAACATCCAAACACCTCCATTAAGGATTTATGTACATGATGTAAGTATGTATGTAATGTTGTAATAAGGTCATTTATAATAGCATTTAATATTTACGTATTTTGATAATTTTATAATTTTTTATTTTTATTATTATTATTTTTTTTTCCTGTCGAGCTACAGTTTTAATTTTCCCGAAGGAATCAATAAAGTATTATTCATCCATCCATCTATCTATCTATCTATCTATCTATCTATCTATCTATCTATCTATCTATCTATCTATCTATCTATCTATCTATCTATCTATCTATCTATCTATCTATCTATCTATCTATCTATCTATCTATCTATCTATCTATCTATCTATCTATCTATCTATCATCCATCCATCCATCCATCCATCATCCATCCATCCATCCCTCCCTCCCTCTCTGTCTCTCTCTCTCTTTTTCTCACTCTCTCTTTCTCTCTCTCTCTCAATCTATCTATCTATCTATCTATCTATCTATCTATCTATCTATCTATCTATCTATCTATCTATCTATCTATCTATCTATCTATCTATCTATCTATCTATCTATCTATCTATCTATCTATCTATCTATCTATCTATCTATCTATCTATCTATCTATCTATCTATCTATCCATCTATCTATGCAGCCGGGCCGCAGCAGGTGGAGAGAGAAAGAGAAAAAAATGATGACAGAGGGGGAAATTGTGGGGACAAGAGGGGATAAGACAGAGAGGGGAAAACAACAGCAAACACAACAATAATAATAACATATTTTGATCAATTTAAGCAGAGGCAGCGCAAAAAACAAACAAAAAAAACGCATCACAACATTTGCTTTTATTACCCCTTCATCACTGATTTCTGGTCACTTCAGACTTTATGAGAGCCAACAAACATAATAAAATATAATTTACTGTACAATGTCTGCTGTAATTAGGATGCCAACTGCCAGGATGTTCATATTTTCCTATTTAGATGAAAAGTGTCTCATAATTCTTGTGAAGAAACGGGGCGGGCAGGCAAGCTCTTTTCATGTCGTTCTCGTTAGTTCCAAATTGTAAATGGCTGTAAAAGGGTCCAAACTTGTCGGATTATATCTTTAGCCATCTACTTTCCAGGTGAGGTGTATGATTTATGATTTTCAATAAGCTTACAGAGACCAGGGAAGCGAGGAAGCAGCAGACCACTCGTTGATGTAAAAATAGGGACACACTGAAGTGATCACGGCACTATAAATAGTTTCTATGTGTTAGCACTTATAATAACAATATTACTAATACTTGGTTAATAAATCAGGAAATGTAAATTAAGTATTGTTTTCTGAATAGTTATATATGGGATCTTTACTTACATTTATTTACATGTTATTATTTATTTATGTATATGATGATTGTTAACAATAAGCAAAATACCCAAAAAAGTGCTGCATTTAATATTAGCAGATTTGTACAAAAGTACAGTACAACGCGAATTGCCATGATCTACAGTAGGTATGCCAAGTGTTGTGTGCCATAAAGGAAACTGCATTTTGTGAAGGATTGTGGTTATCTTCAAATTCACTTATGTTTTTTCCCCAAGATGGCGCTGCATCGTTGCTGCTGGTTGCAGGAACTCTGTGCTCTTGGGTGTGGTCGCGTCAGTGAAGGGGTCAGTGGGTCAGTGTATGTTTCGGTTATTTAATATTATTTTCATAAAGGGATATTAAGAAACAAAAAACACAGGGTTTATTTGATTTTTTGTTTTAAATTTTGAAAAGAAAAATGAAGGTGCATGGTAAACAAAAACGGAAACGGACCAAAACGGATGCTTATTCATAAGCTAACACTGGAAGTCTTTAAAAAAAAGGGGGGGGGGGGGGGGGTTACTACAGTACACGTATGCCTGGCTAAAATTTATTTAGAGATCTACATAGGAAATATTTTAGACATGGCACAACGAGTTCTGACATATACAGATCATACACATATGCACATATCATATGCAAGTGGAGCCAAAAAGGGATTTGATCGTATGCCAAAGCACAGATTTTCTTTCGTAACTTCCAGTTCCGGTGTTGGAATATTTTTGGTGTGTTTTAGTGCATGGATATTTCTGTAGAAGTCTTGTAACTTTGGGCCATGTCTAAATTATTTTCTTAACACAGAACCTTAGTAATTATCTCTGCTTTTTAAACACAAATTCCTCCAAGGCCGCGCCAATCATAAAAACATAAGGCTGTCATGTATATTAAATACAGAAATGTGATTACACATGGTGGTCTTTTGCTCTTCTTGGACTTTTATAAAGCATTTGAGTCACTTGATCATGACTTTTTCTAGTGCTGGAACACATTGGATTCTGTATTAAGTTTCGGGAGATTATTAGAGGACTTTATGATAATATTAATGTGTCTTACTACTACTCCCAGGCACAACTCCAAGTTCCCCAATCAAGATGGGCATTCTTCGAGGATGTCTGTTGTCACCATATTGGAACCTGATTGCATTGAAATTAGCGGATGAAACAACTCTTTTCCTAAAAAATAATAACAAATTCCATCTGTTATTGAACATTTTGAATCATTCTCTAATGTATCAGGACTTTGCCGAAATCTTTTAAAAAAATGTGAATTGTTTCCTATCCACGAATATGCAAAAGAAAATATTTGCAACTAAGCTAAGCTACAAGTTATTTTTGATTAAATGTCGCTAAGCTACAAGTGAAGCCATCCCCAATAGTAGCAAGCGACACTACAAGCTACACAGCAAAAGCAGTTTGCTACATCAAAGCTACATTTAACGGCATGTATATCTATGGGCCCACATGTAGAATATCAATGTTAATGTAACTGAGAGTGTACAATTCCGTTACGATTAACTGTCTGTCATATCGGTCCTCTCCAAGGTTTATAAAAGTCATTCACATCGACGTCCCACTGGGTTGTGAGTTTTTCCTTGCCCTTATGTGGGCTCTGAACTGAGGATGTCGTTGTGGCTTGTGCAGCCTTTGAGACACTTGTGATTTCGGGCTATATAAATAAACATTGATTGATTGATTGATTGATTTAGCTGGGAACACCCTACAACTACCTCTAGGGGCCCCGCACCCCACTCGATGTATTTATTTATTTTGCCTTTCTTTGCCCCACCCCTAGAATGTTGTTCATTTTCTCTACCTACAGTAAAAAAAAACAGCATCTATCTATATTTTGACACAAAAAGAATGACTTATGTGTTGTTAGGGAACAGTTGGTAATGGTTATGTGCAGTAAAACGTTTCATGACTCAACTCACCTTGATGTGTGTTCCTAAATTTGTGTTGGACGTCTTAGACGAAGAGAACTGTTATGATATCGATTTACAGAGTAAACAAGTATACATTACAGTTTTGGGCTTTGTTTTCTATAAATACATACATTTGTTTAAATTTGGCTAAGGACATGCATTTTTGTGGGATTCCTGCACGTCATCTTTATCACTAAAGGAAAAATCTAATCTGTAGGAGAGAATTCCTCTGATATTGTTAAGTTGTTGTTGTTTTTTTTGAGTCGTCCCCTTGAGCCCTCCCTCTGTCTCTGACTCCCTTGTCGTCATGTTACGGTTTTGCTTTATAGTTTAGTTGACCTGCCTTATCTTGCCTCTGATAGGCCAGTCGATAGTCTGTAATGTTTCACTCTAACCTCATCATGGATTTTCTCCATATGTATGGATGTTCTCATACAGAAAAAAATGTGTCTGGATGCCAGTATATATATTTTTAGGAACACTTATACAGAACCTCATAATAGTGTCTGATTGAATGCAAAAAACGTTAAGATAGACCGCCTTAAAAACGATTTGTAATTTTTATTTTTTTTACTGAATGAGACACTCAGAATGTACATGAAAATAAAGAATTTGGGATTTACAATATTAACTATGAAGGATAAAACACTGAATATTGACAACATGTGAACGTCACACCCCCTCTCCCTCCACATATTTTACAATCAAGCGAAACGCAAGAAACATGAGACAAACAGCAAAATATGAACGCCAAGTGTAAAAAAAACCCCACCTACAATCTGATATAATATTATATTTCTTGCAGAACTTTGTTGTAAAAATATCCTTCCACGTCTGTCCCTGACACCCGCATTTCAGCCTGGCCGCTCTGGAAACACTCTGTGGAAACGCTCCCCACCCACAGTTATTGGTGGCTCGTCTGAGCTGCTGTGACTTAGGTTACCATAGTAACTAATTAGATGACCATAGTAACTAGTGTATCACCTCAAAGCGCTGATTCCCACCTTTGAAATACTTTGTATAGTTAAAAAAATCAGGTAATTTGAAAACCTCATTGCACATCACTTTCCATCTTAAGGATCTAAAAAAATAATTTGGTAATGTCCGGCGGACCAGATTGAAAAGCTTAATGGGCCGCATGTGGCCCGCGGGCCTTAATTTGCCCAGGTCTGATCCAGGTGGTTGTATTTTCTCAACATTTTTTTTTGGCCTAGATTCGCAGTCAATTTTTGTCTCTTTGTAGCTTGTAGCTTTGATTTAAGTTACCGAGCTCCATGGTTCTAAAAGTAGCTAAGCTACAGAAAAACCTACTCGTTAAAAAAGTAGCTAAACTACCGTCAAGCTATTGAAAAATTTAATTAAGCTAAGCAGCTTAGCTACATGTATCTTGTTACTGCCCATCAATGCTTATATGTTTGGTAAATCATGCCATTCTAATTACAATGATAACCTAAAATACACATACACTACTACATACTTGATGTGGAAAAATACTAATGCTATGTCATACTGGCTCTATTTGCAGTACTGTATTTACATTTTCATGAAAGTATTCTGTGTTTTACAGAAATGTCACATGTACAGAAACCGAAAACAGCTGGTTAACCAATATTATTGGTGTGCCCGAGGCGGACATACACCAGCAAGAGGATCAATCGTCCTGTCCCATTCGCAGAAAAACAGCCCCAAAGCATGATGTTTCCACCCCCATGCTTCACAGTAGGTATGGTGTTCTTGGGATGCAACTCAGTATTCTTCTTCCTCCAAACACGACAAGTTGAGTTTATACCAAAATGGATACATGGATGATACAGCAGAGGATTTGGAGAATGCCATGTGGTCAGATCCGTGTTAAGGAAAGAATGAATAGGGCAATGTATCGTGAGATTTTGAACCAAAACCTCCTTCCATCAGTGAGAGCTTTGAATGGTTGACCAAATACTTATTTTCCACCATAATTTACAAATAAATTCTTTAAAATTCCTACTATGTGAATTCCTGGATTTTTTTTTCATATTCTGTCTCTCACAGTTGAAGTGTACCTATGATGAAAATTACAGACCTCTGTCATCATTTTAAGTGGAAGAACTTGCACAATCGGTGGCTGACTAAATACTTTTTTGCCCCACTGTATATACTTTTAACACCATAAATATTATACCTATTGATAAATAGAGGAGGAATTCACATTTCAAATGTGTTTACACATACAGTACCACGGTTTGAACACACTATATGAAGCATTGTCATGTTGCATCACATTGTCACTACCCTTTTCCCCGCCCAGGTTAATTCAGTTAACTGAGAGTGCTGGTTTCCAGGTTAGTGTCCTGAAGATGAATTTATCTGAACAGCCATCTACCATTGTTGTGAACCCTCTGTTGCCATGGGAACATGCTGACCCCTTTAGGACTTTGTGCTCAAGTTTTCCTGTTAGATTCTCACATTACAACAAACTTCTTTGTGCGAGTGTTCTTCAAGATGAACAGTGAGTGCATGTCTCCCAGGGCCAGGGTTTGCTTTGAGACCTCATATAACACCAGCACCAGGCGAGACCTGGCGAGCTGCTCACTTAAATCAGAATGTCAAGCAACTGTTCAATCATTGGCGCCTATTAGAAACAGAATCAGAATCAGAAGAGTTGTATTGCCATTGTTTGAGAACGGGTTCAAAAACTAGGAATTTTACTTGGCGCAACCGTGCAACATAAAACACATATAACACAGAATAGAATAACATGAGCTGTTACTGAGCCATCAGATCTTCTTATTGTTCGTGTGTCTGATGGCTGAGGGGAAAAAACTTTTCAGGTGGCGGGAGGTTGTTTAAATGTATAAATGTTGTTTAAAGCAGTTAGACTTGTGCTGTTCCTGGCACTGCTCCGACACCAAAGATTTTCAAATGACAACCATTTTTACGCATTATGCACTTAAAAATAATTTTCACTCTAATTAGATAACAAATACAATATTACTGGTGTGCCAGCTATGTATACTCGGCAATGTGTTCATCTGTAATTTTGTTTTGTAAAAGTTATTGTTAATAATGCCCTCAGCCATTATGTGACCTGTATTTAAGATGTGTTAATACCACAAAATATGCTGTTTTTGGTGTAGGATATTAAAAATAAGCATGAAGTCAGCTGGGATAGACTCCAGCTTACCTCTAATGAGGGGAAGGGTTATAGGAAATGGATGGCTGGATGGATAATACAAATAAGGCCAATCAAGAAAAAATAGCTACCGTTTGTTTCTTTGTGTAATGATCTTTTTCACACAGAAAAACCGTACATAGAAAGATATAGACAATTAGCAGGATAATACTAACAATACAAAAACAATTTCCCCAACATTTTTAAAGTTGTGACCCTTGGCCCAAGGAAGAACATTTTTTAAATTTTTTTGAGGATTTTAATTATCAAGTGAATAATACAAACATTTATTATTACAGTTTAAGTGACAATATATGGAAGGTATGGTCCAGTTAAAAAACTTGACGTTTGAAAGTGTCTATTGCAGTGTAGGGGTGCTAAATTTTTTTTGCTGAGTGCTGTTTACAGAAAAATTACTGGATCATGTTTATAATGATATCTTTCATTAAATCAATGAATATCGTCCACTCTCAGCACTGTCCTTCACACCCACTTCCTTCCTTCCTATGGTTGGAAAACACAGTTTTGTCGATCTGTGGCTACAAGGGAATAAGACCTGATGTTTTTGGCGGGTTCACTCTGACATTTCTTACACCAACTACTGTCAAAGATCCTCAGAACAAGATGTTTTGTTTTCAATTTAAAACATAACAATTAGCCAAGAGACAGCTCTTATGTCAAAAAACTCTTAAGTTGAGATACCACTATTTATAAAAAAACAAAGAAAAAACAAAAACATCTTTCAAAACATGTTTAAACCCCCCCCCCCCCCCCCAAAAAGGATGGCCTTTTATTTGGCGAATAAACGAAAACAGACAAAAGTCGTTTTTAAACAAATAATAACCAAAATATGTATATTTCTTACAGCTTGAGATGCTCTTTTTGTTAATGATATAAAGTAAATAATTATTGTAAGCTACCTTAATAAAGAATTAATAATGTGCATTGCTAGTTTTTCTTGTTTTTTCTTCCAGAGTAGAATTAATTAAAAAATTCATGGGTAATTTGTGTGGTGGTTTTTACCATGACCTTTTTCGTTCCAGACTAAGGTACCTTTGAAATTGCTTGATGTGATCTTATGTATTGAACTGTATTCTTTTAGTATGCTGCAGACCAAAAAAAGCAAAAAACTGCTATTTGCCGTGAACGCCCCGTGTGCCACACATTGGACACCACTTACAGCAATAGTATGGTTCATGTCAACCAGATTGTCGGGAACAATGGATATTTAAAGAATATTAAACCGTGATTTATGCTGCTATTTGTTTGCAACAGTTCATGTTCCATGCTTTCTACAGTAGCCCTATTAGATATAATATAATAATGGATATATAGGTATACAGTATGTATCCATTCATCCATCCATTTACTACCACCAGTCCCTCTCATATCTATCATATATATGTATATATGTATTGATATGCACTCACACACCATCATCATCATCGGCGGTCACTCGAACGAGTATGACGATCCTCCTGGTAGGGGTGTATCCCTTTAGATAGATAGATAGATAGATAGATAGATAGATAGATAGATAGATAGATAGATAGATAGATAGTACGTTATTGATTCCTTCAGGAGAGTTCCTTCAGGAAAATTAAAATTCCAGCAGCAGTGTACAGAGTTGAGATCAATTTAAATAAAAGTAAAAAGTAAATAATGGGGGTTTAAATGGAAACAAAATAGAGAAATATTACAATCAGAATAAAAACTAAAAAGCAACAATGGGAATAAAAATATAACACTAAAATAAGAATCTAACAAGACAAAGTAGGCAGTAGTGACCATTTTATAAAAACGTATTGCAATGTTATTGTTTTGCATCCCCTGTCATCCTAGTACCCCCCGTCCCCCACCCCAGAGAGGAGTTGTACAGTCTAATGGCGTGTGGGACAAAGGAGTTTTTGAGTCTATTAGTCCTGCACTTGGGATGAAGCAGTCTAGAACTGAACAGGCTCCTCTGGCTACTGATAACGCTATGCAGAGGGTGACTGGCATCATCCAGGATGCTCACTAGTTTGTCAACAGTCCTCTTCTCTGCCACCGTCACCAGTGAGTCCAGTTTCATTCCCATTGTAGAACCGGCCCGCCTGATCAGTTTCTCAAGTCTGGAGCTGTCCTTCTTAGATGTACTGCCCCCCCAGCACACTACCATGTAGAACAGAACACTGCCAACCACAGACTGGTAGTACATCCACAGGAGTTTTTTGCAGATGTTGAAGGAGTGCAGTCTCCTGAGGAAGTACAGCCTGCTCTGTCCTTTCTCGTACTGGTGGTCCGTGTCAACAGTCCAGTCAAGCTTATTGTCCACCCAAACCCCGAGGTACTTGAATGAGTCCACGGTCTGTACCTCAACTCCCTCGATCACAATAGGTTGTGACCGTGGACTCGACCTCCCAAAGTCTTTATGGACTTTATGGAGGATGCCTGTTCGTGACTTTGTTTAACATGGGGACACTGGTGCACAGACAGTCACCACACGATCCTTGACGCAATCGGGTCAGGGTCCAGTGGCATGGAGTCCAAGACGACTGGGGACCCTTTTCTGCTGCAGCCTTCCTTCGTCATTGCAGCCGGTGTGTTAGTTCTTAAATCTACCGTTTTCCGCCTGCTCCGCCGTTGAGGTCTTCACTGTATCCCTGGCTAGGAGGCAGTCAGGTACGAGGCCTTTGCCAAGGGCCATCTGGGGTAACAGTAGGAAAGGGGTTAACCTCCTAGTGCCCCAAGACCTCATCGAGGAGCCTCCACTGCCGGATGCACTTTAACGTCATACCCAAGACACACACACACATACACACAAACACACACGTGTGTATATATATATATATATATATATATATATATACATTTAGGGCTGCGAACCTTTGGGTGTCCCACGATTCGATTCAATATCGATTCTTGGGGTCGCGATTCGATTCTATATTGATTTTTTCGATTCAACGCGATTCTCGATTCAAAAACGATATTTTTCAGATTCAAAACGATTCTGTATTCATTCAATACATAGGATTTCAGCAGGATCTACCCCAGTCTGATGACATGCTAGCAGAGTAGTAGATTAAAAAAAAAAGCTTTTATAATTGTAAAGGACAATGTTTTATCAACTGATTGCAATAATGTACATTTGTTTTTACTATTAAACGAACCAAAAATACGATGTTCTGCCCGTAAAAGCGTGGGTTCCCTCCGGGTACTCTGGCTTCCTCCCACTTCCAAAGACATGCACCTGGGGATAGGTTGATTGGCAACACTAAAATTGGCCCTAGTGTGTGAATGTGAGTGTGAATGTTGTCTGTCTATCTGTGTTGGCCCTGCGATGAGGTGGCGACTTGTCCAGGGTGAACCCCGCATTCCAGCCCGATTGTAGCTGAGATAGGCGCCAGCGCCCCCCGCGACCCCAAAAGGGAATAAGCGGTAGAAAATGGATGGATGGATGGACAACATAGGATACAGTGTGTTGTCAAGCTTATGAGATGCGATGCAAGTGTAAGCCCCTGTGTTCTTTTTTTTAATTTTTATTAATGTCTAATGATGTCAGTGAGTGATATTTAATCACTGACATGCTGAAATTATTACTAATATTAATACTGTTGTTGATAATATTCATTTTTGTTTCACTACTTTTGTTTTGTTCTGTGTAGTGTTTGTGTCTCCTCTCAATTGCTCTGTTTACTGCAGTTTTGAGTTTTGCTGGGTCAGGTTTGGTTTTGGAATCGTATTGTATTATTATGGTATTGCTGTGTATTGGTTTGTTGGATTGATAAACTTTTTTTTAATTTTTTGAATTAATTAAAAAAAAAAGATTTTGAAAAAAATGAGAATCGATTTTGAATCGCACAACGTCAGAATCGCGCTTTGAATTGATTTTTGCCTACACCCCTAAGACATGCACCTGGGGATAGGTTGATTGGCAACACTGAATTGGCCCTAGTGTGTGAATGTGAGTGTGAATGTTGTCTGTCTATCTGTGTTGGCCCTGCGATGAGGTGGCGACTTATCCAGGGTGTACCCCGCCTTCTGCCCGATTGTAGCTGAGATAGGCGCCAGCGCCCCCCGCGACCCCGAAAGGGAATAAGCGGTAGAAAATGGATGGATGGATATATATATATACACACACACACACATACATATATATATAGGAAGTGTATATATATATTAATATATATATATATATATATATATTAATATATATGTATATATATATATATATATATATATATATATATATATATATATATATATATATACATATATATATACATATATATATATATATATATATACATGAAGTGTTGGTGCTGCAGGGAATTCTGGGAATTTTTTCTGTTGTATTCATGTTAAATTTGTTGGTGTGTTGTGGTGCAAATATTCTCCCGAAATGTGTTTGTCATTGTTGTTTAGTGTGGTTTCACTATATGACACAGGTTTATGACAGGGTTTCTGTTGTTCATACAGCCACCCTTAGTGTGACATGTATGCATGTTGACTAATTATGCCCTTCATTCATTAAAAATAAAATTACATGACCATCATAGTGTAGTTATAATCAATTTGTCTGACATTGTCTACCAAAGAATATTGTAAACAAACCCTCCAATATACATCTTATACACTTGTAATTACAAAAAAATAGGTATGAAAAGTTATTGTTTCATTCGTCGTTCTGCCCAACTTCTTCGTATTAATGGGTTTGTCATAAAAATAACAATATTAAAAATCACAGTCCTTCTAATGCCACAGTTGCATATTCCCTGGGGATCCACTCAATTGCTAAGCATTACAGTCGTTTAATGATTACGTGGCTTTGAGAATATTCAATAATCAGGGTTGAGTTTTTTTCCTGGTACAGTTGAAGCTCTTAGCCAATCAGCGCTGGCTCCTCCCCCAAGCCTTTGCGGCGGTCTGAAAACGCCAACTAGCTGCCATGCTAGCTGCTATGCTAACGGGCTGCTACAGGCAGGTGACAGTTAGCCGTCCTCCCCGTCGAAGGCAGCCCGAGGCGGACAACACAAGCAGGAGGAAGCACCATTGACAGGTAACGTCAGAATTCCAAATCAGTCCAAAAATGTCCCACAACAACGTCCGTGTTGTACGACTATAACATTAGCCTTGGCTATTTTGTTGTTGTTGTCATGTAAGGTTATTGTCTAAACGTTCCTAAGTACCCACTTAAACGTCGCCTTTAATGTTATGCGTTTAATGGAAATAAAACACGGGAAAAGCGTGTAACCCAGCAGACGGATGTAATGACTGCAGGTCACCAGCGTTATCTTGTTAAGACTGAAATAGATTGGTGAATTTTGGATTGTTTTTTTTTTGTTCGCCCGCTTCTGTACTATTAGAGCTTGACTGCTTATTCGGCTAAAGCAGTGTTTTTCAACCTTTTCTGAGCCAAGGCACATTTTCTGGGTTGAAAAAAAGCGGAGGCACACCACCAGCAGAAATAATTACAAAACGATACTCAGTTGACAGTAAAAAGTGGTTGTGGCAATTGTTGGATATGACTTTAAAGCATTAGCAAGCATACATGACTATAGCTCTTGTCTCAAAGTAGGTGTACTGTCACCACCTGTCACATCACTCCCTGACTTATTGGCACTTTTTTGCTCTTTTCTCGTGTGTAGTCTTTTACTTCTTGTTCTGCGCTCCTATTTTGGTGGCTTTTCCTGTTATGTTGTTTTTTTCCTGTAGCAGTTTCATGTCTTCCTTTGAGCGATATTCCCCGCATCTACTTTGTTTTAGCAATCAAGAATATTTCAGGTGTTTTTATCCTTCTTTGTGTGGACATTATTGATTGTCATGTCATGTTCGGATGTACTTTGTGGACGCCGTCTTTGCTCCACACAGTAAGTCTTTGCTGTCGTCCAGCATTCTGTTTTTGTTTACTTTGTAGCCAGTTTGGTTTTTAGTTTCGTTCCGCATAGCCTTCCCTAAGCTTCAATGCCTTTTTTTTATCGGCACTCACCTTTTGTTTATTTTTTGTTCAAGCATTAGACATCTTTTTACCTTCACTGTGCCTCCCACTGTTTCCGACACCTAGAAAGCCATTCACCTGCTGCTTTCTGCTGATATGTAAGCGTATTACACGGTTACTCTGCCAAGCTCTAGACAGCAGCGACACTCAACAAAACACATCATTTGCAGACTATAATTCCTGGTTCGCAAAAAATATTTTGAACCCAAATAGGTGGAATTAGGTCCTCTCCCACGGCACACCGGACTGTATCTCACGGCACCATAGTGTGCCACAGCACAGCGGTTGAAAAACACTGGTCTAAAGCGTGCATAGTTTCGGTCAAATTTCGGTTCAAATATGTGTATTTTTAACAAAGTCCTCTCCAAATAGTAGCTGCCCCGTCAAGTTAAACCTTAACAGGAGTCGAGCTCATTGTAAATAAAGCCAACATGGATGTTCATAGGTTGTCATTGTTTACACAAACGACCGGGGAACTTTGCCTACACTGTCCAAAAACACTATCTATGTCTGATCGTTAAATGGCTTAGGGTCAATTATTTAATCTGCTTTTTGTACGTATAGTGACATCTTGCTCAATTTTTGGACAATACATTTAAAAAAAAAATCGAATACTGCATATCAGTTTGCTGCACCTCTGTGGTTATGTTTAAATAGTGACAGCGCTGACTTGTGAGCGGATTATGCCTGTGTTGGATTTGTTCACAGTGGAGAAACATGAACACATTAGGAGCTTAAAAGGAAATACCCAACCCCCCCCTTCTTCCTGATTGCTTTCTCTTTCTTATTGTATCTCTTATTTTTACCATGTCACATGTGGTTAACTGCAAATTGTTCCTGGCTTCTCTCATCTTTTTGATGTTTTTTTAACAGCTAAAGAAGACTCTCAGATGTGATGTCATTGTGGCTGCTGTCATCAAGCAAAAAGATCTGCCTATGCTGCTGTCGTCCTAATTTTCTGGATCTACTATTTGGGAGTGTACTTTTTATTTTCTTGGGTAATTATGGAACTGGAAGGAGCATAAGAGGACAACATTGCAAAATCACTCGCTGCTGTTAGAGTGAGGACTAAACAAAAAAAAAATGCAGGCCCACTGAGAGGCACCACGTGCTACACGGACACCAAGCTTCCTATCTGTATGGTGCTTTTTTTCTCTTTTCCTGTTTTCTCATAGTTTTGGAGGATTGAGCACAAGGGCTACTTTGAAGCAGGACACAGGTGCCTGTAGCCCGGCCGAAGCCCACAGACCGCTTGCCAGCTCACTTAATTCACGACATTTGGTGCCACTGCTCACTGAAGTGTGGTCACCAGTGCCATGAATGGGGGCTGGAGGACGCACCCGTGAGGAACCGAACCCTTGCAATTGACAACACTGATCACATTTCTAATGTTTTGCTCAGTGAGGACTTGTTTTCCATTTTGAGCTCTGTTTTTCATTGTGTTGGGGAAATAAGAGACCAGGACCTACTTTTACAAACTGGACAGAGGCTTGCTCCAGGGGAGGATGAAGCTAAGGAAACAGGTGACAGTGTGTGGCGGGGCCATCTTTTGTGTGGCTGTATTCTCACTCTATCTCATGTTGGACCGTGTCCAGCATGAACCTGCTCGACGACAAAATGGTGGAAATTTTCCAAGGGTAAGATAACCGTGAAGGTTATTTTGTGAGCGCATTCTGTTTTTCTGGCATATTTTATTATTTATCACCATGCTTTTTGTATGTGTCGTAGAGCCAAATTTCTGTCCTGCAGAATCGGATAGAACAGCTGGAGCAGCTGCTTGAAGAAAACCACCAAATCATCAGCCACATAAAAGACTCTGTCATGGAGCTCACAGACACAGGAGCAGTGTCTCCCAGCGGCCATCTGCCCTTCAGAAGTGCCAATGGCTCCTGGGTCCTTCCCTTTGACGGCCACCCTACTTTTCTTGCTGTAAAGCCCCAGGACTGCCAGTTCGCTGCAGGTAGCCAAAGTCAGGCAGATGTTCAGGTGAGCCTGCATTATGTTTGGCACTTCGAGGGTCAAATGCTAGTCGCTGTGTTCAGTTTATGTGAAATACAAGATATTTTATTTTTTTCCTGTCAACAGATGTTGGATGTAAACTCTCTGCTAAAGTTTGACAACCCCGATGGTGGTGTGTGGAAACAGGGCTTTGACATCACCTATGATGCTGATGAGTGGGACAAAGAACCCTTGCAAGTGTTTGTGGTTCCACACTCACACAATGATCCAGGTAATGCTTGTTATATTGTAACCCAGTGTTTACATAGATAATAGACCTTTTCTGAGTGTGCTTAATTAGTTACAGTATATCATATTTTTCCATACTCATGCCACAACCAACGTCTTTAGAATGAGGGTGACCTCACTCTTTACTTTAAGAAACTGTTTGCTACTGACTTACTGTAAAGTAACCGGTAAATGGTGCAAATGTAGATAATTAACTTCATTCTAAGATATACAGTGCTGTGTAGAATGTTAGGCCTCCACAGCCTTATTACTTTAGTGTGAAGTGAAGTGAATTATATTTATATAGCGCTTTTCTCTAGTGACTCAAAGTGCTTTACATAGTGCAACCCAATATCTAAGTTACATTTAAACCAGTGTGGGTGGCACTGGGAGCAGGTGGGTAAAGTGTCTTGCCCAAGGACACAACGGCATTGACTAGGATGGCGGAAGCGGGAATCGAACCTGCAACCCTCTAGTTGCTGGCACGGCCGCTCTACCAATGGAGCTAAACCGCCTTTAAAGAGGACTTATGATGATTTTAATGTAAATTGAAAACACTTTCTTGTGGTGTACATGATAGCTTTGGTGTAAATTATGCGTACATTTTGCTCTACAGTCACTTTTGTAACCCGTTTATTGAGTCTATGTGTGATTGTGGAGATGTTCCTAGACTGGTAAACTTCATAAACATTATTAAAGATTCACCCGGTCACTCAATGATCGAGCCAGAGTGTGCTAAAAAAAAAAGCTATCAACGTCAGTGTTATGTGAATGCTAACATTAGTTGAAAATAATACTTTATCCTATATTTTGTGTTTCTTCATAGCCTGAAACATTTGACATAATGTCCAAATAAGAACACCGACCTAGCTGTGACAACTTTGAATATAGTTTAAAAAACTTGAATACAAATTATGAATAAATAATTATAATGAATAAACAACTACTAAAACAACATTTAAATAACAATTGCAACATAAACATTTAGTTTTTCAATTTTACGTGGTTTTAGTCCAGTTCATGACCTTTTACACTTATTTTACCACTGTAGATTGTGTGCTTTTTGTGAAAAAAATAAAAGCCAAAATTGTCACATTTATTTTTGCAATACATCTTGGGATAATGCTGACCAGATATTTCAGACAAAGCATAATTATGTAAATGTATCAATAAGTGCTTTAAATACATTACTCTTTTGTGAAGTACTTTTTTGAAGCATTTATTTTGTTTGTGCAGTCAGACCAGATGTGGTGCACTGCACTACTATTTTTAAGGGAGCAAGTGTGCTGTGCATTTTTTCTCAACTTGACGAGTAAAGAGGTGACGTCAGGCTGTTAAAAAAATAAAGAGAGCCTCTCAATTCCCGACTGCTGCCTTGTTTGTACATTGATGATGTTGTTCACAACAACACAAGCAGATGAGATGTGTTCTGGGTGTATAGATTGTTCTTGTTAGCTTTAGCTTTGTAGTTTTAGTCACTGTTTCTAGTGACCGTCTAGACATTGTTTAGTTCAGCTCGGGACATTTGAGTGTTTCAGGGATAAATAAGCTCTACCAAACACATGTTTCATCTCCTCACAATGACAACATTTCGGTCACATTTCTGTCAATCTCCCTGATATTATTTTGTGCTCAACAGCGGATTCAGTTTCATTGGCAATTTATGTGACTCCGTCCGCGGTCATGCAAATGCAGAAATCCTATGCCTTATATTGAGTTTAGTGATTATTGATTAGGCATAGTAGCGCTGTGTCAAATAAAAAGTAACTTCTAGAAGACATGCTCTTTTTTTCACGTATTCCCTCATCATCTGTTTTACCTTCACAAGCTCCGTTTTTTATTAGTATTATATTTTCATAATCGTACAAAGTCATAATCTAAATTGGAAATTAAAATTGTATTAATTGTCCAGGCTTAGTATCCAACATTGTAACAACGTTTATAAATGAGAAAAGATGAGATTCATTGTAGGTCCCCTTTTAATGACCTTATCTCAACAGTCAGTTGACATATGAGGAATTCATAGATGCCAGCTTCAAACAGCCCACATTAAGTCATCTTACAGGTTGAAAAAAAGTAATTACTTTATAATTTAAATGTAAGACAGGTTTTTTATAGACATGAGCCAATACATCTTTGCAATATTTTGAACCCCGAGTGTATAGAAAGCCTGGCTCTGCGAAATGACTTTCTGGCAAGAACTCGACTTAAATAAAACATGAGGCTTATTTTTGATCGTTTGCAGAAGTTTTTCCCTCTGTGACCTTCATAACTGCTTTTTTGTCTTGGTAGCAGATAGGTCGGGACTTGAATCTGACAACAACAATTTTATTTTTAGGTTGGGTTAAAACTTTTGACAAGTACTTCACAGACCAGACACAGCAGATATTAAACAACATGGTGGTAAAGCTTGCTGAGGATCCTCGCAGGAAGTTTATCTGGTCAGAGATTTCCTTCTTCGCAAAGTGGTGGGAAAGCGCTGATGCACAAAAGCAGGAGGCTGCGCGCAAGTAAGTCACAGTTCAATATAGTGCACAATTTTTCAATCCTGCACAGCCAAAATGGCTGTGCTGCTTTGTGACTGCGGTACAGTGTTTTACACAATGGCTCATATGCACGAGTAAATTGTGGACGCTCTGGGAATAGCGTGTTGTCTCAAGATAATGAAATGCTTGCACTTCACGGTGGGATTATTCTCACCTCCTTTCCTTAATCCTCCCTGACAACAGGCTGATCCTCGGAGGACAGCTAGAGATTGTGACAGGAGGCTGGGTGATGACTGATGAAGCCAATGTTCACTACTTCGCCATGATAGACCAGCTCATTGAGGGACACCAGTGGCTTGAAAGAAACCTAGGTACCCAGTAGATAAGGAATTATTTATTTGATGACTTTTATAGGGATTTCTGGGAGAATATGTCTGCTGTGTCACTAAGGATGGGAATTGATAAGATTTTTCCGGTTCCGATTCCACTTTCGATTCTGCTTAACGACTCGGTTCTTTATCGGATCTCTTATTGATTCTTATTTGGAAAAAATAACAAAAAGGTGAATTACCGTCAATTTTGTTTAGTTTAGCACTAACATGTCCTTGCAAAGCCAACGGAGAGGTCTTGAGAGGCAAAGATACAAAAACAACTTTTGAAAATGAATAATTGAAATATCATTCTGTAGAATTTAACAAAATAAAATGTGTGGAAATTACCCAAGAATGTAACATTTAGTCAAACATTTTCAAAACTTTTAGGAAATCTTTTATTTCCCTAGAAAATGTATTGGTGAAACTCAAAATATTAGAATTATTTGATTAGATTTACAAGGTGAAACGATCATATACATCACATGCAACTGAAGATATTCCAAGCCTTCTTTAGATATATTTTTTCTGATTATGTTTTACAGTTTATGATAACCTTGATTTGAAAATCTCATAAAATGTGGGGTCTTCAAAAACTGTAAGCTAGGATCATCAAAATAATAATAAATAAAAGCTTGACATATCTCACTTTTCATGAGTTAATATTACATATTGGTGTCACGTTTTAAGTTGAATTGCTGACATGGATGGAAGTTAACTCAATATTTGAATTGAGTTTCACCTGAATATTGGAAATGACTAACTGAAAATGTGGTTGCAGAAAAACATGCAACTTTTCTTTGACTACTGTTAAACATTCTCCTCTTGAAATTCAGGTGCACTGTCGCTAAGGCTTGCAACCTTTTGGCCACAAACTTAGTCACTGCTTGTCTGTCCTGTGTGTTCGCTTTGCTGTCACGGTAAATCTAAATGAGATGACATGCATTTTAATTGCGCAAATAATAGCGCTAACAGGCAGTTAGTACCTGTTGTATTTGCGCCAGATAGCTGGGATGAAATCGGTGTCGTTCAGAAACGCAACTTTCATTTATAGTTATTGCATGCTGTGTGTTCAAATGTTTTAGCATATTGCTCGTATGTCTTACTCTTGATGAAATACAAATCTTGCAATTATTCCAAGTAGCACTGTTGTAATCATTTCTTAAAACATTTAGCCAGACTTTAGAGCGTTTGTTCTGTCCAGGCAGCGGCATTTTGCTGTCTGCCGTCACTTCACACTATGCGTAATATCATTCCCAACCACCTGCATTGATAAGGGAATCGCTTGAAAAATAGGAATCGATACACCGGTAACCGTTTCTGAACAAGAACCAGTTTTTGATTCCCATCCCTGTATGTCACTAACTGGTAAGACTAATGAACATTCTAATGCCCCAAACTAACTCATTGCTGCATGCCCGAGTCTCTGAGGGAATGTAAGTCCACATTCAGACTTTAGCTCAAGGGCCGCATGAAGGAAAATCTATTCCCACGCAGGGCGGACTGGTAAAATTGTGGCATAATAATTTAAAAATAAGGACAACTTCAGATTCTATTCTTTGTCTAACTTTCAAAAAAAGTTTCAAAAACACTGTTAAGAACATACTGAACTTAGACTTTGTCTCAGTGTTTTTAGAAAACCATTAAACTTTAAGCACTTCTTCTTGTTTAGCATTCTAACGTTAGTAGTTTTTTCAAAATCTTTGGAAAAGCAACCGATTGTTTCCACAAACCGCCGCATTGGTGAAATCCGCAAACTGCCACAACACATTCATTTGTCATCATTCAAATATTACAATTATAAAAAAACATGGTGTAGCTGAGCTAGGCTCCAGCGACCCCAAAAGGGACAAGCGGTAGAAAATGGATGGATGGATGGTGTCAGTTATCAAAATGACACCATAACTTTGTGATGTGGCTTTTGTTAACAGAGCCTGCCCGAACTTAAGACTTCGTTTTAATTCTTCCACCTTCTGTAGCCTTTGTTCCGTTTCCAGATTCTTGTCTTTGTCTTTGTGTTTCCTAGATGTTTAATAGTGGCTTTTTGGATTATATTCTTTCCATTACAACCACACTTTCTCCGCACAGAAGACACACAGGTTTGCCTTTTACCTCCGTGAATATGTACTCTGCCTTTCACCTGACTTGAAACCCCCTGTTGTCACCGCCCACCTTCCGTTTAGCCATTATTGGGGGGGTGGGTTGCTGAAAGTTGACATCTACCCTGAATGCTGATGAATAATGAAACCGAGGCCCACTTGCGTCGCTGCTGTGAGTTCTCAGTTCTCAGGCTACCGTTGCGCTGTGGGGAATGGAGTATTGGTGCATGCAAAACAGCAGCAGGCAGCTGTGGCCTGCGGGCCGGCCCGGTTTTAATACTAATCAGATATCATCACAGGGGTCATAAATAATTAATTAGCGGGCCGTATGGGGCCCGTGGGCTTTGACTTTGACACCTAGGGTTTAGCTCCTCAACAGGCAGTGATGCCTATGCAACATTTCTAACAGGAACAGTATTTTCATCCTAAAATATTTTACCCTTGTTCTATTATAGGTACAACTCCACGCAGTGGGTGGGCAATAGATCCTTTTGGTCACAGCTCCACTATGGCTTATGTGTTGAAAAAGGCCAACCTGACAAGTATGCTCATACAGAGGGTCCACTACTCGGTCAAAAAGCATTTTGCTGCCACTCGCAATCTGGAGTTTATGTGGCGGCAGAACTGGGGTAAGTAAAAAGCAGCCAGCTCACCTGCTGCAAGAGGTTGTCTACCTTTTCTGCCATTGTAATGGCCTTTAATATTTCAGGGATTGTCAGTTCAGTAGATGATTATAAACATGCTCTGCTAGTGTTTGGCTGTTCCACTTTGAAGGATTGAATTTTCTTGTGGTCAGCAAGTTTTTTTTATCTTTTAGTCAGTGGTGAGTCAATATGTCCTTTTGTAATCGTTTTAGTCCGGTTTAACCTGATGTAATGCCGTCATGAGTCAATATGTCCTTTTGTAATCGTTTTAGTCCAGTTTAACCAGATTTAATGCCATCATGTTGACAGAGTTACTGCCCTGTTTCTAAAACGACCACACTAAGTTTAAATTGTAGCCAAATCTTTTTCCCTAAGATATGTCTAAAGAACATTTTTTCTTTTCAGAATTTTTGCCCATTTGTTTTGTTTACTTTTTCAATAAATGCTGAAGTGGTGTAAAAGTTTTGAATTGGCTTCACTGCGGTAGGAGATATCAAACACTTTTCTTTTCTCCTTAGACCTATCAACCAATTTTTTTACTTTTTATGTATCAAAATGTGTTTTTTTTACATAAAAAAAGCCCTCTCGACATAAAACCACCTACGTTGTCACATTTACAAGTATCCAACTTAAAAAATGCGATGTGGTGAGGGACGACTGCATTACAACACTCACTTGGCTGCAATAGATCAATTAGCCCCAAGCGGGTTTTACACAAGTACTAATTAAAGGCTGAAATGCTGCCTAAAACAAAATTTTGTTAAAGTCCACAAACATTTTTGGTAAAATTTAATCCTGGTAATCTGTTTAATATGTGCTTGTCACTAACCTTTTGCTTCTGCTTGGGAGGTTTTTGTACTCTTCTGCCTAGTTAATCTCTTAATGTGTACCATGTTTACAGACACTGGATCCAGTTCAGACATATTTTGCCACATGATGCCCTTCTACAGCTACGACGTCCCTCATACCTGCGGGCCTGACCCAAAGATCTGCTGCCAGTTTGACTTCAAGAGGCTACCAGGTGGACGGATCAATTGTCCATGGAAGATTCCACCTAAAGCTGTGGTGGAGGCAAATTTAGCAGAACGGTAAGATGCTAGAAAAAAATACAACATGGGGGATTGATGATTAAGGAACTAAATAATTGTTTGTTTTAAGACATTTGCCTTGTTTGATAGTATATTTGTTACGCCTACTTGGTATATCAAAGCGCAATCAAAATTTTAGTTAGTGTGACTTTTATTATCTAAATCAATTGTAAGAAATGCTTCATTTCAGAGAAAAATGGATTCTGTTAATTTCCCGGACTGTTGCAGTCTGCATGAACACATGCCCATTATCCAAATTTTTACTTTCACTAAGGATAGCAGGCAGAAAGAGAGCGCACAGGGTGAAAACGTTTATATTAAGCAGATTTTAGCAGACATGGATAGATTTTTTAGAGTACACGCATCTTAATAAATTACAATATCTTTCAAAGTTTTATAATTTCAGGAGTTCACTTCAGACTAGGAAATAAAGGCTCAGGAATGTTTTGCCTTTGCTGATGTACAGGGTTAACCTGGTAATAATTTACCGTATTGAACTTTATTTTTTATTTTTTTCTCTTGTCTTGTCTCTTGTCTTGTCTTCTCTACTCAGGCAAATCATATAGTTGATGTACAGTAGATGCCCATATCCGCTGTACAGATTTACTTTACAAAAGAGAAGTGTGCGATACTTCTCTTGTTGCCTTATTTGTATTTGAATTTATTAAATGAATTGATATTATTATTATTTGGTGCAGCCGGGCCGGATTAGGAGGGCATAGAAAGAGGGAAAAAAAGGAAGACAGGAGGGGGAAATTGCGGGAACATAGGGGGACAAGACAGAGAGACAACAACAGAACAGCATCAGCGAATAAGATATGTACAAATATGACTGCAAAAGTGATAGCGAAGAAGCAGTTAGTGAAATAAATAAATAATAATACAGAAATGACAATGAACATGAATACACTACAAATGGAGCAATATAAATACCAATAGAAATAGCACAAATTATTATCAACAATACAATTGTTTCAAATGCAACAATACATATATGTAATGATAACTTGGAATACAAAAAGCAGATAAATGGAGGAGAAGAAGGCGAAGTGAACTGTATTAACCTTGTTGATTGTTATAGTAACAATAGGTTAGGCTTTGTCAATGTGTCATGTGTTACCCAGTTTTCCATAGGGCAATATTGTTAATGTGTGTGATGAAGCGGGATTACATGAATGAGTGGGTTGTACAGTGAATGCGCGTGTGGATGTACAAACTTTGAGTGTGTAGGTATGTGGGAGCGTAGGTACCTATGTGCAAGTATGTACATAAACTATATTGCCAAAAGTATTTGGCCACCTGCCTTAACTCACATATGAAGTTGAATTGCTATCCCATTCCTAACCCATAGGGTTTAATATGATGTCGGTCCAACTTTTGCAGCTAATACAGCTTCAACTCTTCTGGGAACGCTGTCCACAAGGTTGCGGAGTGTGTTTATAGGAATTTTCGACCATTCTTGCAGAAGCACATTGGTGAGGTCAGACCCTGATGTTGGTGGAGAAGCCTGGCTCTCAGTCTCCGTTTTAATTCATCCCAAAGGTGTTCTATCGGGTGCAGGTCAGGACTCTGTGCAGGCCAGTCAAGTTCATCCACACCAGACTGTCATCTATGTCTTTATGGACCTCGCTTTGTGCACTGGTGCACAGTCATGTTGGAAGAGAAAGGGGCCCGCTCCAAACTGTTCCCACAAGGTTGGGAGCATGGTATGGTCCAAAATGTTTTGGTATCCTGGCGCATTCAAAATGCCTTTTACTGGAACTAAGGTGCCAATCCCAACTTCTGAAAAGCAACCCCAAACCATAATTCATCCTCTCTGTCAGTTTACATGGCCTACCACTTAGTGGCTGAGTTGTTGTTCCCAAACTCTTCACGTTTCTCATAATAAAGTCGACACTTGACTTTGGAATATTTAGGAGCAAGGAAATTTCACGACTTAAATTGTTGCATAGGTGGCATCCTATGACAGTTTCACACTGGAAATCACTGAGAGCGCCTCATTCTTTCACAAATGTGAAAGAATGCCTAAGTGCTTGATTTTATACACTTGTGGCTGGGACAAGTGATTAGGACACTTGATTCTCATAATTTGGATGAGTGGCCAAATACTTTTGGCAATATACTGAAAGTATGAATAATTGTGTGTATGAGACTATATACAGTCGTGATCAAAAGTTTACATACACTTGTAAAGAACATAATGTCATGGCTGTCTTGAGTTTCCAATAATTTCTATAACTCTAATTTTTTTGTGATAAAGTTTGTTGGTCACAAAAAACATTCATGAAGTTTGGTTCTTTTATGAATTTATTATGGGCCGACTGAAAATGTGACTAAATCTGCTGGGTCAAAAGTATACTGTACATACAGCTATGTTAATATTTGGTTACATGTCCCTTGCTAAGGTAAGGCGCTTTTGGTAGCCATCTACAAACGTCTGGCAAACTTCTGGTAGAACTTTTGACCACTCTTTGACAAAATTGGTGCAGTTCGGCTAAATTTGTTGGTTTTATGACATTGACTTGTTTCTTCAGCATTGTCCACACATTTAAGTCAGGACTTTGGGAAGGCTATTCTAAAACCTTAATTCTAGCCTGATTTAGTCATTCTTTTACCACTTTTGACGTGGGTTTGGGATCATTGTCCTGTTGGAACAACCCAACTGCGCCCAAGACCCAACGTCCAGGCTGATGATTTTAGGTTGTCCTCAAGAATTTGGAGGTAATCCTCCTTTTTCATTGTCCCATTTACTCTGTAAAGCTCCAGTTCCATTGACAGTAAAACAGGTCCAGAGCATAATACTACCACCACCATGCTTGTAAGTTTGGTGTTCCTGGGTTTGAACGCCTCACCTTTTCTCCTCCAAACATATTGCTGGGTATTATGACCGAACAGCTAAATTTTTGTTTCATCTGTCATCACATGGAGAAAGATAAGACCTTCTGGAGGAAAGTTCTGTGGTCGGATGAAACAAAAATTGAGCTGTTTGGCCACAATACCCAGCAATATGTTTGGAGGAGAAACGTTGAGGCCTTTAATCCCAGGAACATTCCTGGTCCCTTTGCAGAAAAACAGCCCCAAAACTTAGTATTTCCACCCTCATGCTTCACAGTAGGTATGGTGTTCTTTGGATGCAACTCAGAATTCCTTCTCCTCCAAACATGACAAGTTGAGTTTTTAACAAGTTCTATTTTGGTTTCATCTGACCATTTGCCATTCTCTCAATATTCTAATGGATCATCCAGATGCTCTCTAGCAAACTTTAGACGGGCCTGGACATATTCTGGCTTAAGCAGGGGGACACGTCTGGCACTGCAGGATTTTAGTCCCTGGTGGCGCACTGTGTTACTGATGGTACCCTTTGTTACTTTGATCCTAGCTCTCTGCAGGTTATTCGGTAGTTTCCCTTGTGTGATTCTGGGATTTGTGCTCACCTTTCTTGTGATCATTTTGACCCCACACTGTGAGATCTTGCGAGCAGCCCCAGATCAAAGTAGATTAACAGTGTTTTTTTATGTCTTCCATTTTGTAATAATTGCTCCCACAGTTGATGTCTTCACACCAAGCTGCTTACCTGATGCATATGCAGTCTTCCCTGCCTGTTGCAGGTCCACAATTTTGTTTCTGGTGTCTTTTGACACCTTTGGTTTTGGCCATAGTGGAGTTTGGAGTGTGACTGTTTGAGGTTGTAGACAGGTGTATTTTATACTGATAACGAGGCCAAACGGGTGCCATTAATACAGGTAACTAGTGGAGGACAGTGGAGCCTCTTAAAGAAGAAGTTACATGTCCGTGAAAGCCAGAAATCTTGCTTTGTTTGTAGGTGACCAAATACTCATTTTACAGAGGATTTACCAATTAATTAATTAAAAAAACTACAATGTGATTTTTGTGGATTCTTTCCCCCCATTCTGTCTGTAATAGTTGAAGTCTACCTATGATGAAAATTAAAGACCTCATCTTTTTAAGTGGGAGAACTGACTAAATAATTTTTTGCCCCACTGTATGTCTAAAGGTAAAATAGGTTATTGGTTGGCACCGATTAATTTTTACACCCCTAATATATACTTACATTATGTATATAAAACCTTAATAGAGTTGTTTTGATGTTTTTTAAGGGTTTTATAGGCAGAATTGAGAGGCTCCTGTAGGCTCCATTGTAAGCAAACTTTTGATCGCGTTTATTTAATAGTTAGAATGCATAAAAATATAATGTCCATTGTAATGTCCCTCATAATGATTGTGAACAATTGGCAAAATTTCAAAGAAAGTGCAATTTGTCCCCTTTAAAAAGAACCACCACCACCCTGGTGTGCCAATCCAGAGGCACTGCTCCCGATGTCCAAGCAATAATAATTCTTATACTAAAATCGTATAAATAATGTATTAAATCGATAGATAAACATAACTTTTACAGTTACTGAAGTCTCTTGATGAGGAGCAGGGACGAAAGAGCCACACGGACAACTTTATTTTTAGTTTTTTACAACCATACTTAATAAAAGAGTACAGTCAGAATTATGCAGTGCCCTTAAACATCTCTTCTGTGCAGTGTGCACACTCCTACAGTACCTAACAAGAGGAAGAAAGGAGACTGATGCTGAGCTGCATTTTATCAACCACAAAAAACACCCACACACACACACGATGACGATGATTAATTTGAACTCCATCTGCAGTGTCCCAACTTAAAAATAATCACAATCGATTCCCCAGAGTCATCTATTCGTGGGATTCTTTGTTTTGGCACTCATTTCCGCGAAGTTATACCAGTGCATACGGAAACTCCATTAGCAATGTTTGGCCTTATGCTACTCGAGACGATGCACGAAAACGGAAACATACAGGGGTATTTTTAGCAATATTTTTCCTGTAAAACCGAGGTGCTACCGTAGTAAAACAGGTGCTACCTATTCTTATCTTGCTCTTTCAAGGTTGTAGTTATTTCCTAAAAAGCTGCTGTTGAATGCTGGGCATCTGCTTGAATTTGTTTTTCTCTAATCCAGGGCACAACTAATCCTCGATCAATATCGGAAAAAGTCCAAACTTTTCCGAAGCAAGGTGCTTCTCATCCCCCTGGGGGATGACTTCCGCTATGACAAGGCCCTGGAGTGGGACCAGCAGTACACCAACTATCAAAACCTCTTTGACTACATGAATTCTCACACTGAGATGCACGTCAAGGTGAGAAGTTGAACTGTCACCGACATTTCTATATATTTATTGTTTTGCATGCTTTGTAACTTTAGCTGAATATTTGAGCGTGCAATCTTTTTGGTGGGTAATCTAATCATGCGGGTGTATTACTATAGGTAATACACCCGAGGGAACAAATAATCTGTCAAAGTTTTGTGGTCCATCCTATGCAAGGAGAATTTTTTTTATCCATACTCAAGTTCTTTTTATTCTATTCTGTGGCTGCTTAAGGTATTTTCCTTTGTTTTAACATTAATTTTTATTTTTGCCTGCTCCCACAGGCTCAGTTTGGTACTCTCACAGACTACTTTAGTGCCCTCTACAAATCATATGGGTTGGCGCATGGATCACGACCTGCAGACTTTCCAGTGCTTAGTGGAGATTTCTTTGCCTATGCGGACCGTGAAGACCATTACTGGACTGGCTATTTTACATCCCGCCCCTTTTATAAGAGTTTGGACCGTGTTATTGAGTCCCACCTCAGGTAGGGCAGCTTTATTCACACTTCACTCATTACTGTCACACGGTCTGCTGTGTGTAGTAGTTGGCTTTCCAACAGGAACTTTAGCTTTCCTTGTGTGAAATGCAAACAACCTGTAGGTGTGGCATTCATATTTCTTTGGTTAGACAGAAGTACATACATACATACATTCTTGCATAATACATATATGCAGTACATACACTGGTAGATTGTATAACCCAGATGTTTTCTAATGTTTAATCCACCAACTGTTTGGTTGTAATATGTAAAGAAAAGATTCTAGCCAGGCTTCTCATGTTAACCATTTGCTTGTGGAACCCCCAGGTAATATCTTATCTTATCTTATCTTATTTTATCATGTTGTCCTCTGGTAGTTCAACCCATTCAGTTGTGATCATCTTCTTTTGTCTAGATTTTATTGATTTACACTTCTATTCCAAATGACATTCATGTGAGGTGAGTCAGGAAGTGTATTTGCTCTTTTTCACAGAAAGACACAGTTTGCTGGTTGACCAACATTTAATCTGCTAGTCAGACAGGAAGTAGTCAGATAATACGTTGAATTCATGTTATAAATGTAGGTACAGTATGTACTAGGGCTGTGAATCTTTGGGCAGAACACGATTCGGGTGAATTCAATTCTTGTGGGTGACTATTCGATTCAAAATTGATTCTCAGTTCCTCAAAAAATAATACTTTTTATTAACGTTGTGTGGCAGTTCTATGATTACTTAAAATAATTTATACCAAAGCACTTAATAAAGTGAAATACAAATAAGGCAACAAGAGAAAAATCCTACGCTTCCACTTTCTAAAGTATATCTTCACAGCAGATATGGGCACCTACATTAACAATATTATTTGCCTGAGTGGCAGGACAGGACAGATTTAAAGAAAAAAAAAAAAGATACCTTCTTTGAAATCCATCCATCCACTTTTTACCGCTTGTCACGTTAAAATCGATTTTCTAATTAATCGCGATTCTTAACGGTTTTGTTTTTTTACGCCACTGTGCCCACATACCGGTATTTTTTGGTGCACGTTCCTAATTGGGTTGGTCCAGAAAGACTGTTATGATTCTGGACTAATGACACTGCTATTGGTATTTTTTTATACATCCAAGTGACAGTTGTCATTATGACATACTGTCACAATTTGGGGGGTAGTGTGGCAGCAACTTGAGGCTTCCAGGATGGATTTCTGCTTCCGCCAGCCAAGTCACTGCCGTTGTGTCTTTAGGCAAGATGCTTTACCCACCTGCTCCCAATGCCTCCCACACTGGTATAATTTTTGTATCTTAAAAGATTTAGGTAATGGGGTTCACTATATAAAGCGCTTCACTTTCACTTCACATTCGGTTCAAGTGCCGCGACTACGCACAGGTAGAGGATAATCAGTTTGGAATAATCACAATTAAGAAAGCAACACCACGCAAAAGTTTGTAACATAACAATACTACCACCTCGTCCCCAAAGTCACCGGGGATGGGAATTTTCCGCGGATCCGGGGAAGTCCGCCGATTTTGGCGCCGCCAGGGTCATTTCTGTGAATCGTTTAAATCCTGGGAGAAAATTATAGGGGGGGTTAGGTAATTGTGGTTTTTGTCTCTGCGTTGACCTAGTTATCAGTACAAGGCAGAGAATTCCTGCGAAAAATATAATGCCAATGTGTGAAGGCACCAGATTGGCTAGCTCTACTATCAGCTGACAACATCAACCAATGACATTGCCCGTTATAGGCGTCTGCACGCCTCGTTTGCCAACAATATCTAGTCCCTGATCCTCAATTATCGTGAGCATTTCTGAACTCGTATTCTGTTTATATTGGTTGTGTTTATCGGCGACTTATCTGGAAAGAAAACACAGTAGCTCTCAATTACACGTTTCTTTATTGACAAAACAGTTTCAGACATGGTTAAGCTTATTCAAGATAGGAGTGCTTCATTAGCAAAAGATATCGATAAGGGCGTGATAAACAAGGGGAACTGGGCATGGCTCGATATATCCATCAAACTGAAGGTGAAGATTAACAATAATATCGTAGAAGTAGACTAACTGATCAGCGATTTCATTGCAAAGTGCGAAGAACCGGGAGGTGCTCAGTGCTTATATTGCAAGGGCATTGTGAACCATGGATCACGGGGAAAGGTGGCACTCTTTGACCACGCGAAATCGGCAAGGCATCTAAGTAAAGTGAGTTTACGGAGAAGAATTCTGGTTAATCCATTCGTAGGCCTATTTTTGTCTTGTAAGGCGTTAAAAGTTAAATTTTAATTGGCTGTCCTACCATGTCTTTTTTTATGCTATGCAGCGGCACCTGAAAGAAAGTGACAGCGCACACGCTTGTCATAATTTCAATGGTCAACTGGACAAAAAAAATACCAATAGCAGTATCATTAGTTCAGAATTTTAGCGGTCCGCTTGGGCCAACCCAAACAGGAACCGCCTACCTAAAAATATTGGTAAGACTATCGATGTATATCAATATTGGTATCGATAAAATCTTAACGATATACATCCATATTTAGGGGTGCAGAGATCCTTTACAGCTTGGCGGTTGCCAATGCTCGCCACATGTCCATGGAGGGACGCTACCCAGTCTCAGATTACGCTCTGCTTGTGGATGCCAGGCGTTCTGTGGGGCTCTTCCAGCATCATGATGCCATCACTGGCACTGCGAAGGAGAATGTTGTCATTGACTATGGCACTAGGTAAGGATGTGCGCGCGAGCAAGAAATGACAGTCACTTTGATCGATTACTAATTTATTTTACAGGGTAATTTTACCTTCTGTCTGTATGGCATCAATTTACTAGAGTGATGAACTGTAGTAAAATTATAAGACGTATGCTGGGACTGCTTGCTGAGCCATGGATTGTCTGCTGTCCTCCTACCATAGATTGCTGCGGTCCCTCATCGGCCTAAAAAGAGTAATCATCAATGCTGCTCATTTCCTGGTAATGAAGAACAAAGAGTTTTATCGCTTCTACCAGACAGAGCCTTTCCTGGAGACGGTAAGAAGAACCCCCTGACACTACTATAAATGTTTTGCCACTCTGTGCTGGCTCGTGGTTGTTGCGTTTTTCTTTATTTTTGCAGTTTTTCGATTTTACCAGATAATAACTATTAAACATTGTACAGTTATCTGTTGAACTCTTTTCACTGGTTCCAATTAAACCAGAACGTTACCGAATAGCTCACTACACTTAATTGACTTTCATCTCCTCAGAGCTGGCTTCCTAAGAGCTCTCTGGCAAAATGAGGCATGGTGAAATAGGCTTTTACATAAACAAAGGTGTTAAAGTAGACATGGAGCCCACATCTGGAGAGTTTTTTCTTACAATCTGTAAATCAATTTATTCACTTTGGTTGGTGTTTACATTCCACTTTAGGCCTGTATAACAGAAGCGTTATATATTATAGATGTGGAGAAAAAACATCCTGACTCCCTGCTCATCTTTCTGGGGGATTTTAACATAGCAAATTTAACCCACAAACCCTTCAAATACAGACATCATATCAAATGCCCCACCAGAGGACCTACCATAGTTACACAGAAACAAAGGACTCTTATCGCTCTGTTTCCTGTACAGCTTTAGGACTCTCTGATCACTGTCTGATTCACCTCATCCCGACTTACGCGCAGAAGTTTTAAAAACTGCTAAGCCTGTAGTAAGAACTATAAAGAGAGAGTCAAATGGAATCAAAGCTACATGTCTGCTTTGAGTGCACTGATTGGAGTGTCTTTGAAGTAACATCAAAAAAATTTGACAAACACACTGCAAATTTTTCATCATACAGTGCATCTGGAAAGTATTTAGAGCGTTTCCCTTTTCCACATTTTGTTATGTTACACTCTTAATCCAAAAAGGATTAATTAATTTTTGTCTTTGAAATGTTACACACAATATGCTATAATGTGAAAACTATTTTTGTTGTTGTTTTTTTTGGAAGTGTTTCCAAATGTATATAAAAATACAACAACTAATAATTCACATGTACTGTACATAAGTATTCACAGCCTTTGCAATTAGGTCTGTGTGTGTGACAATCATTGGTACTTTAACTCAAAAGTGAGCCCAGGGGCATCCAGTTTCAACTGATCCTCCTTGACATGTTTGTACAGCTTAATTTGTGGGTTGGACATGATTTGGAAAGGCACACATCTCTCTCTTATAAACACTTGACAGTGCATGGCAGAGCAAAAACCAAGAATGAAGTCAGGGGAAGTGCCTGTAAACCTCCAAGACAGGATTGTCTTGAGGCACATGTTTGGGAATGGTCACTGAAAAATATCTGAAGTTCCCAATTAGCCCCACTGGCTCCATCTTTCGTAAACGGAAGAAGTTTGAAACCACCAGAACTCTTCCGAGAGCTGTCATAGAAACTGAGCGATTGGGGGAGAAGGGCCCAAGGATGCAGTCAACATGGGGCCGAATCACATCCTACATCACCTCGACTCCCCACTGACCTATGCCAGAGTCCTGTTCGTGGACTTCAGCTCTGCATTTAACACAATCATCCCAACTTACAGTGCCGGCCTCCACCTGTCAGTGAATCATGAAGTTCCTGACTGAAGAAAAGCAGCAGGTAAGGCTGGGGAGCATCACTTCCAGCACCAGGACAATCAGTACTGGTGCCCCCCAGCCAATCAGAAACAAGGCACAGCATTCCACCTGCTCCAGGAAATGCTTTTCATGTTTTACACCTCCATCACTGTCTGGTTTGGATCTGCAAACAAGCTGGACAGACAGACTGCAACGGACAATCAGGACTGCCCGTATCATTGTCATGGTATTGACCGGTAGCATCACTGCAGACGCCTCACGCCCTGGTCACAAACTGTTCAAACTCCTCCCTTCCGGCAGCCATTACAAATCATCCATCCATCCATTTCTAACGCTTATTCCCTTTGGGGTCGCGGGGGGCCCTGGTGCCTATCTCAGCCACAATTGGGTGGAAGGCGGGGTACACCCTGGACAAGTCTCCACCTCATCACAGGGCCAACACAGATAGACAGACAACATTCACACCCACATTCACACACTAGGGCAAATTTAGTGTTGCCAATCAACCTATCCCCAGGTGCATGTCTTTGGAGGTGGGAGGAAGCCGGAGTACCCAAAGGGAACACACGCAGCCATGGGGAGAACATGCAAACTCCACACAGAAAGATCCGGAACCCGGGATTGAACCCAGGACTACTCAGGACCTTCGTATTGTGAGGCAGACGCACTAACCCCTCTGCCACCATGGTGCCCCCATTACAAATCACTGTATGTAAAAACAACCAGTCATAGGAAACAGTTTCATCCTGCAGGCTATCTCTCTGATGAATGCTAAACAGTCACATTGTCAGACCTGTTGCTCTGAAATAACCCTGGAACTAGTCTGTCGCTGTGAATGTAATACCTCATGTTCCTTTCATCATCCTTTTGCTCTATTCACCACTGCACTATTATGTTATTAGTCTTCACATATTTATTTTTTAGGTACTTGTTCATATTTAAGTTAATTGTTGTTATTTACAGTTAAAAGTATAAAGAGAGCACAGTCTACTGAGGCAAATTCATTGTGTGTTAAACATACCTGCTCAATAAATCTGATTCTAAATAGTTTAAGGCTTAAACCTGGGTTTTGGTCTTTCTGTGTTGGGTTGTAGGCTTTTTTCCTATATATTCCAGCATCCACTAACTGTTCAAAAACATGAATTGGAGGTTCATTGAGCGCCATAAATATGTTTGGATATAAATAGTTGTTGCTTACCAGTCTTGTGGTTGACTGGTAATCAGTCAAGGTGATGAATAAGTGTTTTTTTTTTTTCAGGATGATAGACGCGCTACTCAAGACTCTTTACCTGAGCGCACTTTAATCGAGCTGGACCCAGCAGGGCCAAGGTAGGACTTGCATCATATTTCCGGTAACACTACCTTTCCTACATCTCTATCCCAAAAGTCTGATTAATTTCTCTTGTCGCGGTCAGGTACCTGGTGCTGTTCAACCCATTCGAGCAAGAGCGACTGTGTGCTGTGACCGTGTTGGTCAACACAGTCAAGGTGAGGGTCCTCACTGAAGACGGACAGACCGTGCCTGTGCAGTTGAGCGCTCAATGGAGCTCAGCAAGTCAAATGAGTGGAGAGGTGTTTGAGGTGCGTGGTCACTTTTCTTAGATCTCACTGATTGCAGTCTTTCTATGCTCTCTGCCTTTTACCGTCAGGTCTGCAGAGTCAGTGCTCTGTCATGTCTTTGCAGCATTGCTTCACTTTCATTCTGTCAGAACGCTGTCCAATAACAGTATCTGCTAAATCAGACTAAACAAGTCTTATTTGCTCCACTAATCTAATGACCAGTTTTAGAAAAAGAACTGAAAACTAAAGTAATAAATTAACATTACTTGTTAATTTTCCCAAAAAGTAACTGAAGTGCTAACACGGAATTGTTCTTTAATAGATGCATTTAATTACTAGGGAAAGTAATTCATGTTTTTTTAACATGTATGTCTGGTGTTTCCAGTTGAGAGGTGTCACAGGGGCGGTTTAGCTCGGTTGGTAGAGTGGCCGTGCCAGCAACTTTTGGATTGCAGGTTCGATTCCCGCTTCCGCCATCCTAGTCACTGCCGTTGTGTCCTTGGGCAAGACACTTTACCCACCTGCTCCCAGTGACACCCACACTGGTTTGAATGTAACTTAGATATTGGGTTTCACTATGTAAAGCGCTTTGAGTCACCAGAGAAAAAGCGCTATATAAATATAATTCACTTCACTTCACATGAGAGAGGAGTGGATGAGTGTGTGCCTTTTTAAAAGGCGGTACCTGGTGCCAAGTTAAGCGTGATATTAGCGGGGGCGTGCTCTTTGGTTGTTTTAGCTCAACATTGATAGTCTGTGGACTTGAAACCGAATGTTGATGGCAGCGCTAGTGGAAGGTTTTTAGTGATAGTTAATAAAGTGAATGAATGTGCGTCAATGGCTGTCGCTCCCCTTGTCCACCAACAGCGTAGTATAAGATTTTTTTTGTTGAGAATTGTCATTTTATGGAAAGTTCATTATTCTGTAGTTGTAGTAGTAGTACAAGCTGAGACATCCAACCTTAACCCAGACCAACGGATTTGTTGAAACAAGCAAATTAAAAGCACCGTTGGTGGCTAGTGCAAGCGGTTGCATAGCAACCTGAAGCCTACGGATCTCCGATTGGACAGATTTAAAGCGTCTCTAATCACGCAGAGTGATCACAAAAACATGGTTACTATGTTAACACCTCCAACTTGAGCCCTGTCCAACGTAAGGTACGGATTTGTTGACATGAACAAGTTATAAGTGCTGCTAGTAGCCCAGAAGCAAATAAGCGTCAACCATCTTTCAAAGTGTTTGCAAAGCAACAATGCAATGTAAGGGGCAAAACTTCTCTCCACTGAACGACTCTCTGGAAACAGATACCCAGAAAATAATGATGGAAAAAAAAAAAAAAAATCCTAGTATTACTGTTGTAATACTAGGATTTTTTATATAGAATATAATGTGTTCTTGAAAAGGGAGATTTTTGACGACATAAAGAATTTCAAATGAAATGAAGAATTTTTGAGAAAAAAAACAGAGTACTGCGCCATAATATAAAAGTACGGCAAGAAGACAAAACCACTCTAAATAGACAAGATGGACGAGAATACACGAATGAATGTGACTATAGAATTTTGAAGTTTGGCATCTAAACTCATGTTATTAATGAGCACATTTAGAGGGCGATGAAGAGTCCTTGTACATTTGATTTTAAAAGAGCTAAAATCTATTCATCAATCCCCAGCAATTATGTTGACATAAAAGGCTACTGCAAGGAGTGTCATGGTCACGTCTATTTAACATGTGACAGAAAGCCTTCCATTAACAGCCCAATGGTTTTCAAAGGCTGCATCACAAACCAAGATGACTCCCTACACGCTACACATTGGCAATTTTATTTTAATCTGGAGTTTTGCCTGTGCAGTTAACCTCAGAACTGTGCAAGCGCAGGATGCAACCCAATGTCTGCAAGGCATCACAGTCCCATAAGCTCATAAACTTTGGAGATCCAGAGCCAACTCATCTGCCCAATTTCTCCACTCTGTGCAAAGCAAAACAAGAAAAGAATGATTTTAAATCTAGGTGACAAAAATCTTATTTTTTATTGCAGTGATAGCATCACAGCCATTAAACTGGACACGTTTTTCTGTCACTGCTGGAGTTGAACACAAATGCATGTGACCTTTACAAAGAAAACTCACCAGACAGTATGATTTGATGCAACTGCATCAGTTGTAAGAAAACTGATAAGGCCAAATGTCTCATCTGACCATGTCTCATCTGGCCATATCTTCTTGTATCAGTGTGTTCTGACAGGGCATACCAGTCTCCCAGTGGTGCAATTTCTGTCAGAGAAACATGATGTCAATGCCATCACACGCTGACTGAATAGATTCGTGCAGGTGCGTGCACCTGTTACAAAACAAGTGAGAGACTTTTCTCTGGCCATTCTAGGAGCTCTGGTGAAGGCTTTTACTCCGCATTTTGACTGGAAAACTTAGATAAATTAATACTTTAACATTTTAGTGGGGAAAAGATGCAAAACGTTCACCTTGTTTTCTCAGGGTTGATGTTGCACACTTCATGCATCAATATGATCTGCAGCTGGGGTTGCCAAAAAAATGTTTCTATGAGGTTCTTAGCACAGCTTTTTAAATCACTATCGGTGGAGCATGCAAAAGAACTATTACATTAGTATCAGTAAGTATTGTGGCATTAAGTGAAGCTGAAGATAGTGATCAATCAATCAATGAATGATTATTTATAAAGCCCTAAATCACTAGTGTCTCAAAGGGCTGCACAAACCACAACGACATCCTCGGTAGTGATAGTTCTCAAATTCCTTTGATAGAAAGGTGAAAAAAAATACCTTAAAGCACACACTGCACAGGAGTGGCAGACACAAAAAGCGCTTGTTCTCCCTACAACACCACCCGTTTCTTTGCAAGGATTATGAGACATTTTTCATCTAAATGGGAATATATAAACATCTCAGCAGTCTGCATCTTAATGACAGTTGACATTGAACAATAAGTAATGTTTTATTATGTTTGTTGGCTCTCATTAAGTCTGCAGAAATCAGTGATGAAGAAAAAAAAAAGGTAAACGTTTTGATGCGTTTTTTTTTTAATCAATGCGCTGCATATGCTTTAATTGATAAAAATACATAAATCTTAGCTTAAAATGTTTAAATACTTAAATATTAGATATTATTATAAACGTGCTTGTTGCTACATTACATCAATCAATCAATCAACCAATCATCAATCAATGTTTATTTATATAGCCCTAAATCACAAGTGCCTCAAAGGGCTGCAAAAACCACAACGACATCCTCGGTAGGGCCCACATAAGGGCAAGGAAAAACTCACCCCAGTGGGACATCGACAATGATGACTATGAGAAACCTTGGAGAGGACCGCATATGTGCCAACATCTTCACCTTGCCAGGCTTCTCCACATCCTCATGACTGGAAAAATATGCCTGCAGTGCATCCCACTGGTTGAGCACCCGGTTAATGCAAGTCAGCCAGCTGAGCCACCTGGTTGCACAGTATCGGAATATCTTCAGAGTTTCTGAGTCTGTGAACTCCACAAACTCTTTAAAGATTTCACAACGTTTGGCACTAAAGTTGAGAACAGTTTAAAAAAACAAAAAGAAAAATCGTTAAATAATGAAAAGCCAGGGAACCAAAATGTCATCCAATAACTGTCAAATTGTGGCACAGAGGCTCTCTTTTAACTTAAGTGCAAGTGTAACATGCGGCATATCAGTATGCTTACCTGATGTCTAAGTGAGCATATATACTGCTGAGGATGTCTTCAATAGGCTGCCGTAGAGCCCTAATGCCACATCCTGTGGCCAGCTGGACCAGATGACAGATGCATCCCATGTCAATTAGGGAGGGCTGCATGTCTTTGATTCTGCTGACAACCGAATTGTGCTTCACCTTCATGACACTGGCATTATCACTATTGAATGCCACATTTCTCCAGTCAATTTTTCTGTCACTAGGAATAAACAAAGTACAACATTACTTATTAGTGGTCTGTCTCCTAGTTTATTGTAATGTATTTACATTTACACATTAGCGACTTTACTTAACACTGTGTTCAGTGACTCAATGAGGTTCTGTGCTGTGCCAATGTTACACACTGGCATGTGCAGAAACCTTGTCAACACCTCCTGAGTTTTCGGATGGCAAACCCTGGCCAATATCACAAACTCTTTTTAAAAATAAATAAATAGTAAAAAAATAAAAATGTATATAAAGTATATATTTAGAGAGCAATTTTCACTGACAAATGGTTCAATCCCTGGCTCGGCACCTTTCTGTGTGGAGTTTGCATGTTCTCCTCGTGAATGCGTGGGTTTCCCCCGGGTACTCCGGCTTCCTCCCACTTCCAAAGACATGCACCTGGGGATAGGTTGATTGGCAACACTAAATTGGCCCTAGTGTGTGAATGTGAGTGTGAATGTTGTCTATCTGTGTTGGCCCTGCGATGAGGTGGCGACTTGTCCAGGGTGTACCCCGCCTTTTGCCCGAATTTAACTGAGATAGGCACCAGCGCCCCCCGCAACCCCAAAGGGAATAAGCGGTAGAAAATGGATGGATGGAATTTTCACTGACAGCAGCCACAAAATTACTTTGCAAGAGAAGTGTAAATAGGCTTCACGGTGGCAGAGGGGTTAGTGCGTCTGCCTCACAATACGAAGGTACTGCAGTCCTGGGTTCAATTCCCGGCTTGGGATCTTTCTGTGTGGAGTTTGCATGTCCTCCCCGTGAATGCGTGGGTTCCCTCCGGGTACTCCGGCTTCCTCCCACTTCCAAAGACATGCACCTGGGGATAGGTTGATTGGCAACACTAAATTGGCCCTAGTGTGTGAATGTGAGTGTGAATGTTGTCTGTCTATCTGTGTTGGCCCTGCGATAAGTTGGCGACTTGTCCAGGGTGTACCCCGCCTTCCGCCCGATTGTAGCTGAGATAGGCACCAGCGCCCCCCGCGACCCCGAAAGGGAATAAGCGGTAGAAAATGGATGGATGGATGTGACTATATCCGTTCGGCCACCGTGTTCAATGGAGAACGCTGATCTACAAAATTTGCAGACAGCATACCCCTCCCCTTCGAGCTGTCCTTGATGAACTGAAATTCTTTTTTCCAATCATTTTGAAACTTGCAAGCGTATTTCTTCTTCTTACTCGTTGTCGCCATGTCTCTTCTTCTGCTTCGTCTTCTGTTCTGATTGCCGCGCTTGAATCGGGAGAAATTTGTAAGAATGGTGGCCCCGGGAGATTTTCGGGAGGGGCACTGAAATTCGTGACTCTCCCGGGAAAATCGGGAGGGTTTGCAAGTATGTGCTACATTAAAAAAAAAAAAAAAGATGTATATAATTTTACCTTGTGACTTCGAATATTTGTGACATTTGTTGAACATTCTGGGAAAGGTAAGCAAGTATAGCCTCACCTTTCACATGTTCCAGCTAGCGTTAGCACAAACTAGCAGTGTGAGGCGCTCCTCCATCAGCCTGTTTTGTTCCGCTATGGCATTCTCCTTTGCAGTAATAAAGGTTCCCTCTGGCATATTTTCCCCAAAAAGTCCCATTTTATCATAGTTTAAAAGATAGGTAGAAATCCCCCCTCACGGATGAAAGCCAAGTCGAAGCGTCAACGTTGTTCGATCAGTGTTTCCTCATCAGCGGGCATGCTGCACTTGACACTGTGAATGACGGCTGCTCTTTTGAAACATTCCCAAAGACCCACGACTTGCCCTGAATTGTTCTTCTGTGCCAGTTCCAGCATGGTCATTTTTGGACATCAAATCGCCATATAAATGGCAAGCCTTCTCTCAACTGATAGCCTCGGAAATGCAACAAGCGAAAACACTAGAGGCTGTTTTATTGTTTGTGCTCTGACGCCACCTTTTGGATGAGTTTGCTCGCTGCAGGTGCTGCATTCTCCCTCCATTTACCATATTTACTTTTTTTCCCCCCAAAGAATGTGTCGTTCAGTCTTCTAGCAATCCATAGCGTTTTTACTTTTATGGATTCTTTATTCATCTCTCCAAGCAACGTATTGTAAGTATTACAGTATAACTAAAACTGTTTATATTTTCTAAACGGTCCCAAGTCTGTAGGACTGTTTTCACACATATTTACTATACAGGCTAAAACCACAAAGACGAAGAGCGCCAGCAGCCACGGACCCACCGGAGACTTCTCCTCGTTGACCGGCCGCTGTAAGACAAACGTCCCGCGGGAGCTCAGTCATTTGTAAAAGCAATCAGCAATCATCTTTCTGTGAAGAAGTTTGTCAACATACTAACAAGGTCCACTTCTACTGTGGGGTTACCTCTGGAGTCCAGAATCTCCCGAGCATGGATCTTTGTGATGGACATCCTGTCTGAGGATGATGTAGAAGTAAAGCAGGTATACATTTGATTACAAGCCGGCGATATTCAAGAAAATGACTGCAAAACACAAGAAACTCGAGGAAGACTTGGAGGAGATTAGAAAATCTATCAACTCCCTGTCGGAAGATGTAAGGACAGTGGCCAAGCAGCAAGACACACTAATGGAGTTGTTGACCGAGATCAAAATGCTAAAAAACATCATCAAGGAGAAAGACAAGAAAATTGTCGACCTAGAAGCAAGAATTGACGAACTTGAACAATACACCAGAATGGACGATTTGATTATAAGCGGACTGGAAACCAAACATCGCACGTATGCAAGAGTGGCCGGGACTCGCAGCAGGGACGCTGACAAGGACGCCGAAGCCCCGGCAGACGAACTTGAGACACTTGAACGGCAAGTAATTAACTTTTTTACAAGTAAGAACATATCTCTTCAAAGTGGCAGCATTTCGGCGTGCCATACTATACCTAGGAAGGACAGCAGAACCAACCCAGCCATTGTGATCCGGTTTGCGAATCGAAAACATAAGACGGAGTTACTACGGCAGGGAAGGAAGCTGAAAGGAACTGGGGTTTACATCAATGAACATCTTACAAAGAAGAACGCCGACATTGCAAGACAAGCACGCATCCTCAGAAAAGAAAACAAGATACAAGCAACATGGACACGAAACTGTAAAATCATGATTCGGCTAAATGGACCATATGAAGAAGCCAAAGTTGTCACGATTCGAGAGCTCCGTGACTTGGATCAATATAGATGAGACCTGCTAGGCGTATGACTGACATGGCTCATCCTTGGCTGGAGATGGGGAAGGCTTCGCGACGAGAAGGTGAGACAACTGAGAATCAAGCGTCTTCAAGAGCTGAATACATGGACTATAAATTACATGACTTTGAATATGATGTTGACCCAGATAACCATCTGTTCAACTCAATCAATGTTACTTGTGACTACTACACCGAGGAACAATTTAATGACAATGTTAGCTTAGATAATAAATTTTCTTTAATACATTTCAACTGCAGAAGCTTATATGCAAATTTCTCAAAGATTGACGAATACTTGAAGACTTTAAACAGCAAAATCAAAATAATAGCACTTTCTGAAACATGGATCGATAAAGACAGAGGTATTGACTTCTCAATTGACAGGTATAAGTTGTATCACAGTAGTAGAAAAAACAAGAAGGGAGGAGGTGTGGCCCTGTTTGTTGACTGCGACTTGAAATGTAAACCTGTCGAATGTATGACAACGGTAATCGATGATTTATTTGAATGTGTAACTGTGGAGGTAGACATAGAAAAGAAGAGAAATGTTATTGTTACGTGTTTATATAGGACACCTGGGTCTAAGGTAGAAGCATTTCATGATAGTCTGGAAGAATTACTGTGTAAGGTAAAGGAAAAGAAAACATTCGTCATGTGTGGCGACTATAACATAGACCTGCTAAGCTCACCCAGAAATAAATCAGCAAGAGACTTCTTGGATGTGGTATGTAGTAGAGGGCTTTATCCATTGATCACCAAACCCAGTAGAATATCGACAAATTGTGCAACATTAATTGATCACATCTTTATAAATGACATAGAAAATAACATAAAAAGTGGATTAATAATTAATGATACAAGTGACCACTTACCTGTGTTTCTTACTTATGACTGTCAAATGTATAGAAAGAGGGAGGAGAAAACCCATAGGTATACAAGGAAAAGGACTGAAGAGGCAATAAATAAATTTAGGAAGGACTTATTTGAAGCAGACTGGAATGAGGTGTATGTGGGAGAGGCAAATGCTGCATATGAGGCTTTTCTTAATATTTATTTATCATTGTATGAAATACATTGTCCGAATGTATGGAAACAAAGAGACAGCTACAATATAAAGCCTTGGATTATTAAGGGACTACAGAATGCTTGTAAAAAGAAAAACAAACTTTATAGAGACTTTATAAAAGTAAGAACAAATGATGCTGAAACGAAATATAAGGTTTACAAAAACAAATTGATAACAATAATGAGACAAGCTAAAAAAGACTATTACAATAACTTAATAGAAAACAACAAAAACAATATTAAAGGAACCTGGAATATTCTGAACAAGGTAATAGGTAAAACATCGGGGCCTACAAACCCACCAAGCTATTTTATAAATGAGGATAATAAGATGATAACAAATATGAAAGAAGTAGCAAATGGATTCAATTCTTTTTTTGTGAATGTTGGACCCAAATTGGCAGAGTATTGAAGAACATAAAGATATACAGAGTGGATGGAGAGGGGGAAGCAAAGTGCTACAGTCCATGCTTTTAGGAGATGTTAGTGAAAATGAAATTCTATCGGTTGTAACAAAACTGAAAAATAAGGCATCAACAGACAGTGATGGTATTGACATGATAATTGTAAAAAAGACTATTGACTGTATCATCAAACCTCTATGTTATGTTTTTAATCTCTCTTTTCAAACAGGGACTTTTCCAAATAGAATGAAGGTAGCAAAAGTAATTCCACTCTATAAAACGGGAGATAAACATATATTTACTAATTACAGACCAGTGTCACTGCTGTCACAATTTTCTAAAATAATTGAAAAAGTATTTGTAGAAAAATTAGACAGTTTTATTGAGAATAACATGCTGTTGAGTGAGAGCCAGTATGGATTCCGAACTAATAGATCCACTGCTTCAGCTGTAATGAATATAATGGAGGATATAGCAACAGAAACTGATAATAGGAAATACACTATCGGTGTGTTTATTGATCTTAAAAAAGCATTTGACACAATAGATCATTCTATATTATTGTCCAAGTTGCATTCACTTGGTGTGAGAGGAGTAGTTTTAGAATGGCTAAGAAGTTATTTAGATAATAGACAAGAGTTTGTGGATTTTTTGGGTAATACATCTGAACAAATGAGGATTGAATGTGGAATTCCACAAGGTTCAGTTTTGGGACCTAAATTGTTTATTTTGTATATTAACGATATATGTGAGGTATCAAAGTCATTGAAATTTGTTTTATTTGCGGACGACACCAACTTTTATAGTTCGGGACATGACTTAAAAGCGTTATCAATACTTATTGAACAGGAAATGATTAAACTTAAGAGATGGTTTGATGTCAACAAATTATCATTAAATGTAAAAAAAACAAAGTTTATGATTTTTGGTAAGAGGAAAAGAGAGGACACCATCAAACTGTCGATAGATGGAATTGATATTGAAAGAGTTTCTGAACTTAGATTTTTAGGAGTGATACTGGATGATGGTCTGACATGGAAATCTCATGTTGCACATGTACGAAAAAAGATGTCTAAGAGTATTTTTATATTAAACAAGGTAAAATATATGTTAGATTATAGGGCAATGCGCATATTGTATTGTGCACTTATATTGCCATATATCAGCTACTGTGTGGAAGTGTGGGGGAACACATATAAGAGTAACATAAAGGCATTGTATCAATTACAGAAAAGAGCTATAAGGATTATTCATAAAGTAGATTACTTAGAACACACTAACATTTTATTTATTAACTCTGGACTATTGAAACTACAGGAGCTAGTAAAGCTACAGACATTGTGTGTCATGTTTAAGGCTAGAAGTAAAACATTACCAGCAAATTTACAAAAAATGTTTGTCATCACTTCTGAGAATACAGAGCATAGAAGAAAAGGTCATTTCAAACAACAATATTCAAGGACAACTTTAAAGCAAATGTGTACATCAGTGGTGGGGGTAAAATTGTGGAATTCTCTTTACAACGAGATAAAAAACTGTAAAAATATATTCCAATTGAAAAAAATATATATGAGGTGGCGACTTGTCCAGGGTGTACCCCGCCTTCCGCCCGATTGTAGCTGAGATAGGCGCCAGCGCCCCCCGCGACCCCGAAAGGGAATAAGCGGTAGAAAATGGATGGATGGATATAAAGATAGAACGATAAGATCATATGGACAGCCATAAGTGTTTACATTTTGTTTTTTATTTATTATTTTACTTATTTTTTGTCTGGTTTGGTATTTGCTCTGTATCATTCCGTGAGGTGTATATTATATTATTACTATTATTTTCTTGGTTTGGTTTATACTTTATGAAGTTTTGCACTTGTTGTGTTTTTCTTGTGTTTTTTGTTTTTGATTGTTTCATCACATTTGGATATATGTGTCGGCTTAAATGATATTCATGAAGTAAGATAATGTATTATGTCAAAGGGGGCAGGAAATTATAAGATTTTCTTCATCCTGCTCCTTCTCAGGAATTGTGTGAATTTAAATTGTATATCCATCCATCCATTTTCTACCGCTTATTCCCTTTTGGGGTCGCGGGGGGCGCTGGCGCCTATCTCAGCTACAATCGGGCGGAAGGCATTGTATAATTGTGATATAATTATTTATCGTTCTAAATGCACATCAATGGATGAGATAAATAAAAATGAAAAAAAATTGTACTGTAATCTAGCTGGCGTCCATAACTTGCTTTGAAATCATAAGTCAAGCAGACAAATTTAAGTATTTATTTTGGCAAAAAATTGTTTGAAAAGTATGATAATATTATTCAAGTTTAAAAGGTATGCTATTTCATGCAGTGCATATTTTTTTTCTTTCAAAATAATAATTAATATTTTTACTAGGCCTTTGCGAGCCATATAAAATAATGTGGAAGGCCAGATCTGGCCCCTTGGCGTTGAGTTTGATACTTGCGCCAAAGACCAATAAATCCCAGTTGGATATTCTTCACTGATGAGATGGAAGAGGAAATTCTGAAAATTATGAATAAATGTAAATACAAAACTTTAATTGACTAACAGAATTTCGATTCAAACAAAAATGTAAGTTGATGCCATTAGGGCATGGCGATATATACCAAAACTCATATGCCGATATGATATTTGTGGCTGAATACCGATATACGATACATATCACAATATTTTTTAATCTGAAAGTGAATTTAGACAAAGTCAAAACCAAATATGTGTGTCAATTTGTTTTATTGGAACAAATTCTTAACAAAAGTAAATTTAGGGAAATGTTTAAGCTTCATTCGTAGATGGATGCACATGAAAAATATTTAAAAGCCTTGAAAATAAAAAAAGTAAAGTATAATCTTAAATCTTCATTAAAACAAACCTATAGCTATGCTTGAATCCTCAGCTAATAAGAAAAACACAAAAGAATAAAATTTAGTCCCTTAATTAAAATCCCATAAAATTAAAGCCAGAAACACCAAGATGTCCATTGCAGGATGCTGTGTTGTAGGTGACATTATTGCTACTGCAGCTAAACACACTTTCAGATTTTGTGTACATTTGTTGTGGCAGTGCTTCTTGAGCAAAGTAGTTGTGACTGGTAAGCTTATACAAGTTGATTATTTCTGGGAGCTTTTTAAATTGTTTTTCTTTTTTCATATCGTTGAACCTAAAACACATCTATTTACAAAGTTTATATTTTGACATAAATGTCTTCTCCATTGTTTTCAAGTGCATCCATCTCGCTTGTGCTGTTGATTTGACAGAACGGGGCGGTATAGCTCGGTTGGTAGAGTGGACGTGCTAGCAACTTGAGGGTTTCAGGCTCGATCCCCGCGTCCGCCATCCTAGTCACTGCCGTTGTGTCCTTGGGTGAGACACTTTACCCACCTGCTCCCAGTGCCACCAACACTGGTTTAAGTGTAACTTAGATATTAGGTTTCACTATGTAAAAGCGCTTTGAGTCACTAGAGAAAAGCGCTATAAATATAATTCACTTCACTTCACATAAATTGCGACTTGCCACGCCGCTGTCCTGAATGCGTGTTGCCCCGAGGCTTAAATCAAACAGACGTGATTGCTGGCAACAAAAAATCCTAAGCAACGTTGTAGCCAGCTGCTTAGGGTTTTTTTTTTTTCTTGAGAGTAAAATCAGGGGAAAAAAGGGATCGGAAACACGCCGGGAACACAGCACAAAACACATGATTTCTCTGCAAAATAGGAAGGTTGACAGATATGCGTCACACACTCCTCGTACCTGACTTTGTGTCAAGTGAGCATGGCTCTTACCCTGCCTCACACTGGGTGGAGTAGGACGGGGGACAACATCCAGCGCAGACAGAATAAGCAGAAAGACCACAGTGTCAACACATTAAGGTTTAGATACAGTATACATACGTTAATTTGTCTTTATTATGAAAGCTTTTTTTTTTTTACACTGAATTTATGTAGGTAATTTTTTTGCGTTTGAATTTTTTTAACTGAAATTATGTCAGCATAATTATGAAATTGTGCTGACAATTTCACCCCAAAAAATTGTTTGCAAAAGCGTGTTTAAAAAATTGATTGATTTCAAATTCAGTGTAGGGTTGTACGGTATACCGGTACCAATAAAGTACCTCGGTACTAATGAATCAAAACCAGGTCCTATACTGTCTCTGAAAAATACTGGTACCTTTTTTATCTTTTTTTTCCGGACATGAGGGCACGCCTTTGTCATAACGTTGGACATTGCTGGTAAAACAAGTAAGGCGCATGTTAGGCCATGCACACGCATGGCATACTTACAGTACAAGTAGAAACAGTATGAAGATAGAAGAGGGAGAATGGACGCGGACGCATTTTGGCATAAAACTAACGATAAAGGTGAAGCTATAAAATAGGGCTGCACAATTAATCGACATCAAATCAACATCAAGATTTAATTAGAGTGATAAATATCCGCAGGAGCCTGGGATTTTTTTTTTTTTTTTCCCGCCGTCACCAGTATTTGAGTGACAAACATTTTGCCAATCAGAGGTGTTGAGCCTTGCATTCGATTGTCTTTTGCTTCAAATAGAGAAAAAGAGGTCTCAATCTTTGCATCCCAGCACCTGAGCACGTTTATTTAACAGTATAGATAACTCAATGCAGTGAGCCCTCTCTTCAGTCATTCACAATCTTTGTCTTGGAGGGCAGAGTGCAGGGCGCCAGTTTTACAAACAGAGGGAGCATGTACAAAGAGCCTCGCTACTTGCGACATGCTAATGAATCGTGCCGCAAAGTAACAAGGAGGAAAAAAATATGCTCACAAACCCAAATATCCTGTTGTGGTTATATTTCAGCTTCAAATCGAATGGGCAATATTTTCCTGTTAACACGGACGATTGAGAGAGAGAGAGAGAGAGAGAGAGTTCTGCCTTGATCGCGTGATGGCAATCAACAAAAAGACAACTTGACCTTGTTTTTCCAATTGCACTTCAGTATGTTTAATATTGGGCAGCATGGTGTTATAGGAGTGAGTGTGTGCGCCTCACAATAAGAAGCTCCTGGGATCGACCCCAGGCTTGGGGTCTTTCTGTGACTGTATGGGTTTTCTTCGGGTTCTCCGGCTTCATCCCACCTCCAAAGACATGCACCTCGGGATAAGTTGATTGGCAACACTAAATTGGTGTGAGTGTGAATGTTGTCTATGGTTGTCTGTGTTGGCCCTGCGACGAGGTGGCTACTTGTCAAGGGTGTACACCGCCTTCCCCCCGAATGCAGCTGGAAGCCACCCTCATGACCCCGATAGGGACAAGCGGTAGGAAATGGGTGGATGGATGGATGTTTAATATTTAACCAAGTTAAATATTTGTTTACAGAAATGAGAGCACATTTTCAATTTGTGTTTATTTTTTTAGCATAACTTAGTTATTTAATTTCCAATTACAGTACAAAGGAATACAAGTTTATATCATTTTGAATATTTACTTCCACTTTTATTGTATATTATAATATCATCACTGTATAGTTTTTATCTGCTATTTCTTCAGTTTAAGAGCAGGATGAAGACAAAAGCTCAGAGTCTGCATAAAGCCAAATATGTTTCAAACTAAATTACTTTAAGTTGTACTGATGTGTGGCACCTTGAGACAAGAACTAGCTAGCGGCTAACATCCATCCGCATTCCAGTGTTTTAGCTACTTTTTAAATCGGTAATCCTCCCCTCTATTGCAACAAATAAACTGTTTCTTACAAGTATCAAGAAAAGAAATAGCTAAACATGCTTCACTACACACTGTAGGAGCAGGATACAGCTGCTTACCACACGAACAGCAAGCTCGCACTCCTGAATGTATACAAATGCCATGGGTGGATTTACGCAGTCATCAACCGTAATAATACCAAGTACAAGAGCTGTATTTAGTATGTAATCCTACAATGATTACATCGATATTTCTTATTATCACATAATCTTTTGTCATTTTTTAATTTTATTTCTAAGACTCGGAAATATGTCTCTGGACACAGGGAAACTTTCATTATGACCAATGTATGACCCTTTAGCTACTTGGTATTGGTTTGATACCAAAATTTGTAGTGTCACCCAAAACCTACAGTGGGGCAAAAAAAGTATTTATTCAGCCACCGATTGTGCAAGTTCTCCCACTTAAAATGATGACAGATGTCTGTAATTTTCATCATAGGTACACTTCAACTGTGAGAGACAGAATGTGGAAATAAAATCCAGGAATTCACATTGTAGGATTTTTAAAGAATTTATTTGTAAATTATGGTGGAAAATAAGTATTTGGTCACTTCAAACAAGGAAGATCTCTGGCTCTCACAGAATTGTAGCTTCTTCTTTAAGTAGCTCTTCTGTCCTCCACTCGTTACCTGTATTAATGGAACCTGTTTGAACTTGTTATCTGTATAAAAGACACCTGTTCACAGCCTCAAACAGTCAGACTCCAAACTCCACTATGGCCAAGACCAAAGAGCTGTCGAAGGACACCAGGAAAATAATGATAGACCTGCACCAGACTGGGAAGAGTGAATCTACAATAGGCAAGCAGCTTGGTGTGAAAAAATCAACTGTGGTAGCAATTATCAGAAAATGGAAGACATACAAGGCCACTGATAATCTGCCTCGATCTGGGGCTCCCCACAAGATCTCATCCCGTGGGGTCAAATGATCATGAAAACGTTGAGCAAAAACCCCAGAACCACACGGGCGGACCTGGTTAATGACCTGCAGAGAGCTGGGACCAAAGTAAAAGAGGTTACCATCAGTAACACACTACGCCGACAGGGAATCAAATACTGCTTAAGCCAGTGCATGTCCAGGCCCGTCTGAAGTTTGTCAGAGAGCACATGGATGATACAGCAGAGGATTGGGCGAATGTCATGTGGTCAGATGAAACCAAAATAGAACTTTTGGTATAAACTCAACTCGTCGTGTTTGGAGGAAGAAGAATACTGAGTTGCATCCCAAGAACACCACACCTACTATGAAGCATGGGGGTGGAAACATCATGCTTTGGGGCTGTTTTTCTGCTAAGGGGACTGGAAGATCGATCCGTGTTAAGGAAAGAATGAATGGGGCCATGTATCGTGAGATTTTGAGCCAAAACCTCCTTCCATCAGTGAGAGCTTTGAAGATGAAACGTGGCTGGGTCTTCCAGCATGACAATGATCCCAAACACACCGCCCGGGCAACGAAGGAGTGGCTCCGTAAGAAGCATGGGAAAGTTCTGGAGTGGCCGAGCCAGTCTCCAAACCTCAACCCCATAGAAAATCTGTGGAGGGAGTTGAAAGTCCGTGTTGCTTGGCGACAGCCCCAAAACATCACTGCTCTCGAGAAGATCTGCATAGAGGAATGGGCCAAAATACCAGCTACTGTGTGTGCTGAGTTAAATTTTTTAATGATTTCTGCTAGTGGTGTGCCTCTGCATTTTTTCAATGAAAATAATGTGCCTTGGTTGAAAAAAGGTTGAAAAACACTGGAGTACAGGAAGTGAAAAAATGTGTGAGTAATGGCTTTCAAACGGAAAAGTAGTACGATTAAATAAGCTTTGTTTCATTTTACTCCTTATCAAACATGTTGAAATGTGAACATGTTAATTAACTGTATGCATGTTCGAAATAAACTACTGTATTACCATAACCAAACACATATTAGCTTGTCTGTAAAATACTAAAATCCAATCCGATGAGAATTTGCATATATGAATGCAAAATACTGCATTATGCATAAAACTTATGTATGACTAAATATATCGCAAAGCGTCTTGTGAATGTAGCACAAAAACAGAAGTGCATAGTTTTAGTCAGGCTCCTCCTTGATACATTTCCCCTGAGTGCTAACCGCAACCAGCGTCTTTCAGCACCGCTGCTTGCTGCGTATTAAATGAAATGAGATGAATGTGCGATTACATCCCAATGTTGCAAATGGAACACGCTTTTTGCCTCCTGAGACCATCCTCAACAGGAGGAGAACATTTCAAGAAGCCTAATAGATCATGTAGATATGCATTCACATTAAGCTGACTTTCATTTTTAGATTAAAGAGCAACTCTGGGTGAAATACATATTTATTTTAATCATAATATTTGAGTCATAATAAAGATTTTCCTTGATCCATGGTGTCTCAGTAAGAAGACTTCAAGGCCAAGAACATGAGTAAACTAGACTTTGTGCGTCATAAATCATAACTGGCATACAGTGGCTATTACATGCTTGGCATGGGCACTTATTTTGTAATATATATTTTGTATGTATAAACTCCAGATCTTTGTAGGTCTGTCGTTGGATGGAAAATTATGTTTAATTCTTAGTCCCCTGACTGCTGCCTTGTCATTGTTTTGGTATTTGCTTTCAACACAGGTCAGTATTTGTATTTGCTACAAATTTTGTAAATTAGTACTCGTTCTTTAGTTTTGATGAAATGATCCCATTTTTCCCTCTCAGTTTTTGTAATTAAATACAAGTAGTCCTCGGTTTACAATGTTACATGCTATGTTTCGTGGTTACATACACGATCCCATAAATTTATCAAAACCGTAAAAACATGAGATTTAGTCATTCTGCACCATTAAAAGAACGAGTGCCATGCGCAGGCAATGTGTGCCAGCATGGCACACTGAGGAAGAATAACATCTGTTCATCTGTTATTACTAAACCTTTTGGACTTTAATATGTATATAAATATCATTTCATTTACATTAAGCGGCAGGGCTCCAAAGAAAGGGAAAGTCATCACTGTAGAAGTAAAGATTAACACCATAAGAAGCACAACAAGAATAGACACGTCACCCAAGAATATACGCTTTTGGTCTTAACCAATCCACTCTTGTGACCATCATTAAGGATAATGATTATTGAATGCTAATGATTCCTTAAAGGGGTCATGGATTTTGTGCATGTCACCCACTTTAAATATTTGCTGGGTAAAAATTCTTAGATGTGTTTGAAACAATGTTAAAAGACCTTAAGAAGACTGATGCCATTGTCCATTGCGTTGGATGAGTCCAGTCCACGGACATAAATTATACTGTGTAATTGTGAATATACTGTCTGTCCGTTTTTTGACAGAAAAATAATTACTCTGGAATGGAACGTTATTGTCATTATACCAAAAAGTACAACAAATGAGGAGGAGAAAAATCAACTCCCAAACTAACCTCCTGTCGTACCACGTGAGGTGAAGTGACAAACACGTGGGATGTGGGGGGTTGGCTATGTGTTTGTGGTGTGTGTTTTTTCGTGGATGTGTAAGCTTGAAGAGTGGCTTTGTTCTTTAAATCTCTGTGTTATAGTGATACCACAGCAAGTCAGTCCAACAAAAGTCAACACCAAGCATGAAAGACTGGGGAAATCTCGAAACAACCACCATGCCACGTGCCACGTCGCTCTAACCATGGAAGACAATCCAGATTAGAATGTTTCTGTTTGAGTGAGCGAAAAATAATTTAAACATTTCACTCTTAATTGTCTATTTCTGGTCCTCAAATTCTTCATATTTTGTAGATCAAACAGGTTCTCCAAAAATGTTTATCCAGTGTGCGATTTAGTCCAGAAATCACTAAGGTCTGAGTGCCCACAGCTCTGCCCAACCTTCAATCATTTGTGGCAGTTTTGGGTTACTTTGAACGGTTGCCAGCATCTTGCAATTTGTCGATGCGCCAGGGCTCTGCTTACGCCAACCAACAGATGTCCTGATTGCGAATAGATAAACCCACAAGGCACACGGCACTCCCCTTCTCTCATGAGTCCACCGTGTGTCTAGCAACAACTTTCTGTCAAAACAGGCAGGTTCCCCCCAACCCAAGCTTCCCGTCGAGAAGACCTTGTCAAATTAGTTGAGTGAAAAGTTGATCAATTACATTGTTTAGAAATTAAAGAGCCGTGCAACAAGAGGCTCCAAAAAGTTAAGGTAAGACAAAAGAAGCAAAAGTAGAAGAGATAAAGGAGAGGGAAGAGAAGCGTCTGCTTTCGGGAGAACCAGAGAGAAAATGCTTATTGCGTTTAGAAGGCACTGGCAAATGTTTGAACACATTAGTCAACTCTAATCAGATTTAAAGGGGAGGTAACAAAAAAATTACTTTTTCCATCCATCAGAATACTTGTTTTTGTTTTTTTATTACAATACATAGCATTATTTTATTTGTCATTACTGCCTGGTTAAAAAGTCTTGTTTTTAACCCTTAACCTTTCTTTTCACAGGTTACATTCATGGTGCGCCTGCCTCCACTGGGTCTCACCATCTTCCACCTCTACAATTCTCCAGACTCACCAATGACACTCCTATCTGACACCTTGCTTCGACTGCCGGGAAACTCACTGCCACACCGGGCTTCAGATCCACTTCCTGTTCGGTCTCAGCAGACTGACACTAAGACCTTCTACGTCAGCAGCCAGTTTCTGACGCTGGGCTTCTCCGGCACCACGGGTCTGCTGGAGGTTTGAGTCTAATTTTCTCATCTTTACTTCAAATAAATTCAATAAAATAGACTTTATTCAATTATGTCTTCATCTACAGAGTATCAAACGGAAAGATGATCCTGAGGAAGTGAAGGTGGAGATGCATTTCTTGGTGTATGGAACTCGCATCTCCAAGGACAAAAGTGGTGCTTATCTGTTCCTCCCTGATAAAAAAGCAACGGTACTGACGCACAGGCTTTTTTCTGGATGCTACACTGTGTCCTTTTATATCACATTATTGCACTTTCTCTCTCTTCAGCCATACGAGTACAAGGAACCGCCCGCAGTGCGTTTAGTAGAGGGGCCTCTTTTCTCTGAAGTGGTGGCATACTACCAACATTTTCAGCAGACTATTCGCATCCACAATGTGCCAGGTAACTAAAGTGTGATGTGGAATCTGTTCAAATAGCAACTGTTTATTTCATAGCACCAGAAGGGACGATGGATCCAATCAATGTGTAATTTATATTCCATTAAAAATCCATATTCACACGCACGTTTTTTAGTTTTTATTTTACTTCCTCCTTGTGTTTCTAGGTGTGGATGGCCTGTCTGTGGACATCACCACTTCGGTGGACATCAGAGATCAGGCAAATAAGGAGTTGGCCATGCGACTGGTCACCAACATACAGAATGGAGACGGCTTCTACACAGACCTCAATGGCTTCCAGGTCAGTCCCCGCCTAGAGACTAAATGTTGACTGATGCTGTTATTAATAGGGGTGTCCTAATCCAATATTGATATTGGTCCGAGCCACTAACAAATGTGTTTGAATCATTCAAATTACTGCTTCATGAGAGTCATGCGCTAACTTAATTAACTAATTTGATCACTCGGTATTCCCAAAAACAAATTACGACTTCACTTCATTTTAAATAAAGACAGCTTACGTTCATTCCAGTTAATAAATGTGCTTTACATACTTACCATCATTTTTCTGAGTAATGCCCCTTGATTAGGCCTTTTCTAAAATTCCACACTACAAACTATTTAAAGTGTGTTCTATGATTCACGCTGATATCGGTATCTGCCAATACTCAAGGCTCCAATATGAGCATTGTATCGAAAATGAAAATGTTGTATTGGGAAACCCTTAGTTATTACAATAAAACAATCTCAATGTGATTATTGAGAAGCTGACAGCCGCATCCTCTTGTAGATGCAACTTCGTCAGCGACACCTGAAGCTCCCGTTACAGGCCAACTTCTACCCAATGCCAAGTCAGGCATACATCCAGGACAGCAATCACAGACTGACGCTGCACACTGCTCAGTCTTTGGGTGTCAGCAGCCTGAGAAATGGTCTGCCTCTTATTTCGCTTTCGCTTTTTCCACTTTCATGTGACTCTTAGAGGTTAGAATGTTGACTTTTTTTATTGATCATCCCCAGGCGAACTCGAAGTTATTTTGGACCGCCGACTGATGCAGGATGATAATCGTGGGCTGGGTCAAGGCCTTAAGGACAACAAAAGGACCGTCAACCGCTTCCGACTGCTTCTAGAAAGGAGATCCGCAGGCAACAAGGTCAGTTCAGACTGCCAACACAAGCTGTGAAATTCCCTCCTCAATAACTACTTGGACAAAGGTACTGGTACACCTGAACAAGAAGAAAGAAGGAGGGAAAATATGAGGTTCCACTCTTAGAAAATCATTGTCACAATTTGCGTAATCTGTTGTAGTACATCCCAAAAGTGTTTGATGATCAGGGCTCCTAACCAAGGTTCCAACCGTGCCTGTATGGACCTATAGCAGTAAAGGGCCTTTTGCAAACGATTCACACAAATTAGAAGCAGAGAACAATCTAGAAATGTCTTAGATTGCTGAACACTTAGGGAGTCTGAAGGGCCAGTAGAGCAATTGATGAATTAATTATATCCCATTAGAGGACACTGTTGAGTTCTCTGATACTTTAAACCGCCTAAACTTTAAAAGGCTGAGAAGATGGTAGAGAATTTTTCTGGACAAAATTAAGTTGATAACCTTAAAGAGTTATATTATCATTAGTAATTCCATCCATCAGGATACTTTCTTTTACTAAATTGACAACTCTTTCTGCTCAAGTACCTTCTTCTACATCATCATTAACTTATTGGAATGAGTTTTGTCATGTGATTTTTTTGATTTCACAGCATATTTTCAAATAAGTCAGTTTTGATCTAACATATACACAGTACTCATAGATGTCATGATATGTTTTGGCCAGGACTTATTTTAGGATTCTATGTAATTTGTTAGTAAGCATGTGAGATTTCAATTTGGGTCTAATTTGGAGTATATGATGACCCTTTTCAATTACATTTAAGTTAGGTATGAACAGCAGGTGGCAGTAGTGTGCAGCGGTGGGCTAACTTGCATGTTACTATTTTAAAGCAAATGTTACTATTTTAAATCAAATCACCAGATTTTATTGATAAGTGTCAAAGTAAAAGGAAAGTAAATCATCACGTGATACAATATGGTCTTCTACGAGCATGCCTTTTTTTTTAATTAGGTGTGCGCTAAGTTTTATGTGCATATTATTTGTGTGTGAAAGCGCTGCTTCCTAATTTTTCTTCATTATGCTCTTCATAAACACGTAATTATCATATTTGTAATCCGTCTTCATTTCAAGTGTTTGTTTTTCATCTCTCCCTTCTGTTGCCTTCAGGCTGATGGCTTCTTTGCCAAAGTCTTCTCCTTGTTTCACTCTCTCCTCTCCAAAATGTTGAGTGACAGGGTTCAAGAGGTAACATCGTCATGGCAACAGCAATGTTGCTTGCACAAGTAGTCTGTGGCATAGCTCAGATTTCTTCCCCCTCCCCATCAAATAGGTCTCCTTGCCAACAGTAACAAATGGTATAATTGATCAAACAAATGAGAATGGAGGACATTGATTGCTCTCCAGAACTGCTCATGATTCTTTAGGATAAAGTGTCTCATAGAGTCAAACATAGAGTACCGGTAAGTTAATATTGTGTTTGTCTTTAAAACATAAACCAAACCCAGTGTGTATTGATAGTTCTGTGTTGTAAGTGCAGTAGGCTGTGCAATATTAAAAAAAACTACTGTCAATCACATTATTAATCTGTTCTCCTGTGTAGATGACAGATAGCACCACCACGAGCTTCCCCTCTGTGCTCAGTCACATGACCAACGGCATCCTGAATCACAACGTTTTGGCACTGCCTGTCCTGCCCAAACGGCGTGGCATCCCCCCCCTCCAAACCTTTGCACCGCTCAAGTCCAGCCTTCCCTGCGACTTCCACCTGCTCAACCTGCGCAGCATCCAAAGCCAAGTAAGAGGGCAAAAAAAAAGAATATTGCACACAGGTGGTCTTTGGGTCTTTGAGTTTGATTTAAGTGTAAATCGGAAGTCATATCTAAATTACCACTGAAGTCACACACTCTGTACAGAAACACATGAAGAACAGAACATACAGTAATAAAAACACTAAAGGCAATCATTACATAAAACTGTAACAGTATTGTAGATAACGGGGTATTGCAGTTTCAACATCCTTACAATAATGCCATGAAGTGTGACGGTGTCAAACAAATACTTGGTGAGTATTTTTTACTGGCATTTTTGCATTGGCCAGTGTGAAAATACACTACATCTCCCATAATTCTCTGCACAGCGCGGGACTGGTAAGGTTAGGGCGTGGAAGGCAGTAAGGGGGACAAAAGGAATTAACATGAGGGTGAATTGTGTTCGCAGTAAATCACAGGAATTGTTTTTTGTGGACATTTCCTGAACATTTAATCAAAATCTATTCATAACTTATTGAGAAGTGTTGCTAACAAACAGACAAGCAAACCCTGGCCAACACATAACCTCATTGGCAAAGGTAATTAAAGTACAAATAGAGTAGAAAAACGAGTTGACTTTATATGTTTAATTGCGTTTCATTGTAGCCATTAAACCATATCCAATTGTAATTACAAACGGCAAAGTGGGTATCTGGAAAATACGACTTAAACATTGAAAAATGCCACAATTTCAGACGGCCATTTTTTATTCCGCTCCGAATATCTTCAGCAATTTCTGTAGGTTGACGTCACGATGTGAACACTTCTGCACTTTGACCATATCAGCAGATCAGTCATACTGGAAATACGCAAAATAGAAAGAGATGTGCTGTCTGTCATTCACACATGTAAGATATGAACACTTATGTTTTTATTTTTTAATGCATTTTAAGTCTGCTAACAATGGAGTCAATGGGCCTCTCTATTCGGCCCGTGAAACTCTCTAAATAATCATCCAAAATCCGAAAACAATACTCTATACACATATCGGGATCTGAATTGTCACAGTCGGTTCACAATTTTTAACAGGAGGGTGGATCGATCAACAAATCTGTGGCGTCATTACCTAAGGTAATATCAGTATTTGATCACTACAAGAGCGATAAGACTAATATTTTTATTTTCTCCAAATAATTTATTTTTAAACATTAACAAAAACTACACATTTAGGGAATTAGGAGGACGTTTGAGGGCAAAACTCCATAAGTAGCATATAGTTACTTTTGTTTAGTTATTGTGTACAAAAGATTTAGTTTTTGCTCAAACAATTATTAAAAAAAGAGAATAATGGGTGGATGTAACCTTTTGAAAACAAAGTATATTTTTATTTTTATTCCGCATTGCTGGCAGTAAGTCGGACACGTTTCCAGTGAGGGTTGGACTCCGCCAAGGCTGTCCTTTGTCACCGATTCTGTTCATAACTTTTATGGACAGAATTTCTAGGCACAGCCAAGGCGTTGAGGGAATCCGGTTTGGTGGCCACGGGATTAGGTCTCTGCTTTTTGCAGATGATGTTGTGCTAATGGCTTCATCTGGCCGGGATCTTCAGCTCTCACTGGATCGGTTCGCAGCCGAGTGTGAAGTGACCGGAATGAGAATCAGCACCTCCAAGTCCGAGTCCATGGTTCTTGCCCGGAAAAGGGTGGAGTGCCATCTCCGGGTTGGGGAGGAGACCCTGCCCCAAGTGGAGGAGTTCAAGTACCTAGGAGTCTTGTTCACGAGTGGGGGAAGAGTGGATCGTGAGATCGACAGGCAAATCGGTGCGGCGTCTTCAGTAATGCGGACGTTGTATCGATCCGTTGTGGTGAAGAAGGAGCTGAGCCGGAAAGCAAAGCTCTCAATTTACCGGTCGATCTACTTTCCCATCCTCACCTATGGTCAGGAGCTTTGGGTCATGACCGAAAGGATAAGATCACGGGTACAAGCGGCCGAAATGAGTTTCCTCCGCCGGATGGCGGGGTTCTCCCTTAGAGATAGGGTGAGAAGCTCTGCCATCCGGGAGGAGCTCAACGTAAAGCCGCTGCTCCACCACATCGAGAGTAGCCAGATGAGGTGGTTCGGGCATCTGGTCAGGATGCCACCCGAACGCCTCCCTAGGGAGGTGTTTAGGGCACGTCCAGCTGGTAGGAGGCCACGGGGAAGACCCAGGACACGTTGGGAAGACTATGTCTCCCGGCTGGCCTGGGAACGCCTCGGGATCCCCCGGGAAGAGCTAGACGAAGTGGCTGGAGAGGGGGAAGTCTGGGCTTCCCTGCTTAGGCTGCTGCCCCCGCGACCCGACCTCGGATAAGCGGAAGATGATGGATGGTATATTTTTATTCGGTGTGTTTGTAAATTGACAAGTTCGTAGAATAAATCGAGGCTCCAGAATGATAATTTGATACTTTGGAATATAGACTACAACCACATAATTTCCCCTTTGTGGGATAAATAAAGTATTTCTTATTCTATCCTAGAATATTGCTTTTACAGTAATCACTTTGAATTGGGACCAGTTGGAAGTCACCCAGAATAAATTGTGTTAGACTTTGGAGTTTGCACCATAATCAAAAGGAATTCTGACTATTATCAAAGGCAAATATATAATTTAAGTCTATGTAAGAATAAATATTAGTATAAAAAAAAATGATGTACTCATCACTCTTGTGTTTATTGATGGCACATGTGCCTTAAAAGTAAGTATTGAACGCACATGTTTATTTAATTTATTCAGTTGATATTGTGTTGCACCTACTTTTGCAGTCATCATAAGCTGAAATATGTGTACTGCTTTCATGGCAAGGTTGCAATAACCTCACTTCTAGTTCTGTTTATCACAAAAACCAAGGCAAAACACGTAAAAGTATCATGTGAGGATCACCTCTTTATACGTTTTTGTGCGACTTTAGAGGCATTTCTCTACATGTCGTGTTTTGTTTCGACGTTATAGAACTTTATGTTCTGTTCATGTTGAAGTTGTACTGCATGATGTACTTTGTATTCGTTTGTACTAAAACAGCAGGACCCCAACGCTCCGTCACCATATGCAGCATTAATTCTTCACCGTTTGGGTTTTGACTGTGGATTGGACGCGCCCAACTTGGGCTTCAACTGCACCACCACCCAAGGACAGGTGAGGAGAGACCCAAACCTTTCCTTATTCATGACCATGTTCTCATACTGGCTCGCATTTTTGTTTTCTCTGCAGCTAAACATTTCAAGCCTCTTTAAGGACGTGGAACTGCAGCTGCTCCAGCCTACGTCTTTGACATTTATGTATTCAAGTCTTCCATTGGCCAACCATTCCACAGTCAGTCTGAATCCGATGGACATCTCTGCCTTCAAGCTCAAATTGCGCTAAGCTGCCCGAACCCAACGGGCTCAGACTCTTCAGGCCCAGAACGGGACCTCCACGGGCTGCAGACTGTGACAGAGGGTCGGGGTTTTGTCAAACCCATTATGCAGAACCACAGGCGAGTCGGAGAACGTTGGTCCATTGCAACGTGGTAGCTGATTGCTGTTTTGAACCACAGGAAACTGAACATCTGACTGAGTTCTGCTATGTAAGAATGTTTTCTATCCTGAAACTGAACTACTGAATGTAAATATCCTAATGATGTGCGACTGGAAGGATGGGAGCGAGGATTCATCAGGAGACAGTGCAATTGACTAAGCTTGTTCTTCTTTCAGGTTTATTGTTTTTAAATTGTCTATGTGCACAATCATTTTAGTTTCGATATATTTTCAATTTAATGTCACGTTTCTCCTTTTTTTTTTTTGTCTCAATGCAGCAAAGAGATTGTGTGATGTGGACATTTGGAAACACAGGTGGTCTCATTTCACTGCCGCCACAATGTGATCATGACTCATGAAAGCTCCATAGTCACTGTCACTGTTTTGCTTCTTTATGCTCATCATTATCAGTCGTCTATGGAGAACATTTGTCTTCATTCTCATGTCACGTCACTGCATATTTTGTTGGGCTGAACACATTTCATGCTCCTGGCTTGTGCAAAATTCACAAATACGGAATTTTAATTACAATTGAAATAGCTCCACCCTACAGAATGTTTAATTTGAATGACAGGAAGTAGAATTAAATTAATTGCGTATCAAATAAATTCATTAAATGCAAGTAAAAGAAAACAGCTTGGTTTTGACCTAAATTCTTTACAACGGGATACTTTACAAACACTCAAAATAAATACGTTTTTTTTAAATAATTGCATTCTGGTAAATGAGGCATTTTTACCAAATTTTCCATAATTTCAAGGTAACAATAGCAACAATGTATTTTCATTTTACACCCACATTATTAAGTATTGGCATACTAGCAAGATAGCGCCAAGTGACAATATCCATGACTTTTTAGTTTCTTAACTACATTTGGTAACATTTAAAGTTTTGATATGCCATCGAGTAGCAAAAATGGCAGCACTAAGGACAGAAAGTGTGAAATGTCCTTAACGAATTGAGCATTTTGACTTCATAACAGTATGAATCGGTCAAGAAATGTGGGAGTAGTTAATTCTGGAATACAACAAAATGATCTGTTGGAATTTCAATTATGTGTCCTTTGAATGTCATTTGTCAATCTAAATTCAATTATTCTTCCTGTTTGCAACCCAAATTGAAATTGATTGAATTGGAATTTGGGAGATATTCTCAATTTAATGTGGATTTTTGCATAAGTCCAGTGTGCTCATCTGATGCTATACACCACAAAAATGGGCAGAAGTCTTAGGCCACCAGATTGTTGTTTTTTAATGATATTTTTCACAGCATTCATTTCAATGCAGTAAAATATAATTTTGCAACAAATACCACATGTAAGGGTGACCTAAAGCTTTTGCACAATCCTGATACAGATGCAACTCACAGAAAGTTGGGGCTTAATGGGTGAAATGTAACATTTACATGCAAATTTAACAATGAACACTAGGTTCATCCTGAAATGTTTAGTGACTTAGTGCAGAGTGAGCAAGTGCTGTAAAGCGGGACTGCAAGTTTGTCTTCGGTTGTGGGAAATTCCTATATTCAAATCACTGATCAAGTTCACAGCCGCAAGAGAGATTTCATTTGCAATGAGATTATTCAATTCCAGTACTCCACCAGTGACATTCCAGGAAGTCTTGTAATCATGAGGAAACATTTTTTATGCACTTAATGTGTCTGCTGTTTTTCTAAAAGTTTAAATTGATGTTTTTGATTTGTTGTTGCAAAGTACACAGTCGGCACACACGAACTGCAGCAGCCTAATAAGCATATAATGTGTGTGGAGTGACCCACTTTTAAAACAAAATTCAACCTCTACAGATATTACTGCACAATGCATCACTGCCTTCAATGGGACTGTGAACACTGTCACCCTTAAAAAAAAGAAATCCATTACTTAACATGACCAAATTGCTGGTTTCCCTCTGGAGGTCTTGTCACACATGAACATGTTCTCCGCTGTCTTCCATTAGCACTTCTTTGATTGTCACTTCCGTCCTTTTCCATCACCTTTTTTCTATTGTGCGTCTCGTCTGTCCGTTAAACTGTCCTTCATAAAAACGAGGGTGAAAAAGAGCTGTGGTAAGGTAATAAAAAGGAGGCAATTAGGCTCTCTTCTGTGTTCCATTGTGTATAAAATGCAAAAGAAGATAATAAAGATGAATAACTGATTGGGCGGTTGACACACACGCCAGTTTGGTCCTCAAGCTTTATTCCAACAATGTTTATTTAATGATTTTGTTTTTGTACATCAGGGATCCATCCATCCATTTCCTACCGCTTTTCTCTTTCGGGATCAAGGGGGTGGCTGGAGCCTATCTCAGCTGCATTCGGGCGGAAGGCGGGATACACCCTGGACAAGTCGCCATCTCATCGCAGGGCCAACACAGACAGACAACATTCACACTCACATTCACACACTAGGGCCAATTTAGTGTTGCCAATCAACTTATCCCCAGGTGCTTATCTTTGGAGGTGGGAGGAAGCCGGAGTACCCAGAGGGAACCCACGCAGTCACGGGGAAGACATGCAAACTCCACACAGAAAGATCCCAAACCCGGGCTTGAATTTATGACCATTGATATTTAAATTGTTTTGGGGACCATTTTTCCATAAAGTTAAAGACCGGTAGAGCCGTGCGTCTCCCTTTACTATTTATGTACAAACCCTGTTTCCATAAGAGTTGAAAAATTGTATTAGATGTAAATATAAACTGAATACAATTATTTGCTAATGATTTTCAACCCATATTCATTTGAATGCACTACAAAGACAAGATATTTGATGTTCAAACTAATAAACTTAATTTTTTTTTTTCTTCAAATAATTAACTTAGAATTTCATGGCAAAATAGTTGGGAAAAGGGCATGTTAACCAATGTGTTACATCACCTTTTCTTATAACAACACTCAAACGTTTGGGTTGAGGCTTTGAAAGTGGAATTCTTTCCCATTCTCGTTTTATGTAGAGCTTCAGTTGTTCATCAGTCTGGGGTCTCCGCTGTCGTATTTTACACTTCATAATGCGCCACACATTTTCAATGGGAGACAGGTCTGGACTGCAGGCGGGCCAGGAAAGTACCCGCACTCTTTTTTTACGAGGCCACGCTGTTGTAACACGTGCTAAATGTGGCTTGGCATTGTCTTGCTGAAAAAAGCAGGGGCGTCCATGAAAAAGACGACGTTTAGATGGCAGCATATGTTGCTCCAAAACCTGTATGTACCTTACAGCATTAATGGTGCCTTCACAGATGTGTAAGTTACCCATGCCTTGGGCACTAATGCACCCTCAGACCATCACAGATGCTGGCTTTTGAACTTTGCGTCGATAACAGTCTGGATGGTTCGCTTCCCCTTTGGTCTGGATGACATGATGTCAAATATTTCCAAAAACAATTTGAAATGTGGACTCGTCAGATCACAGAACACATTGCCAATTTATATCAGTCCATCTTACATGATCTCGGGCCCAGAGAAGCCGGCGGCGTTTTTGGATGTTGTTGATAAATGGCTTTCGCTTTGAATAGTAGAGCTTTAACTTGCACTTACAGATGTAGCGACAAACTGTATTTAGTGACAGTGGTTTTCTGAAGTGTTCCTGAGCCCATGTGGTGATATCCTTTAGAGATTGATGTCGTTTTTTGATACAGTGTCGTCTGAGGGATCAAAGGTCACGGTCATTCAATGTTGGTTTCCGGCCATGCCGCTTACGTGGAGTGATTTCTCCAGATTCTCTAAACCTTTTGATGATATTATGGACTGTAGATGTTGAAATCCATAAATGTCTTACAATTGCACTTTGACAAACGTTGTTCTTAAACTGTTTGACTATTTGCTCACGCAGTTGTGGACAAAAGGGGTGTACCTCGCTCCATCTTTTCTTGTGAACAGGAGGGTGCCAATCATGGCACCCACCTGTTCACAATTAACCTGCACACTTGTGGGATGTTCCAAATAAGTGTTTGATGAGCATTCCTCAACTTTATCAGTATTTAATGCCACCTTTCCCAACTTCTTTGTCACGTGTTGCTGGCATCAAATTCTAAAGTTAATGATTATTACAAAAAAAAAGTGTTTATCAGTTTGAACATCAAATATGTTGTCTTTATAGGATATTCAACTGAATATGGGTTGAAAATGATTTGCAAATCATTGTGTTCTGTTTATATTTACATCTAACACAATTTCCCAACTCATATGGAAACGGTGTTTGTGTAATGTGGAGAAACAGCATCCTTTGCAGAAAATGTTTTTGTAGAACTTATTGGAAACTCAAGACAGCCATGACATTATGTTCTTTACAAGTGTATGTAAACTTTTGACCAATTATTTCTACAACTCTTATTTTTTTTGTGATAGAGTGATTGGAGCACATACTTGTTGGTCATAAAAAACATTCATGAAGTTTGGTTCTTTTATGAATTTATTATGGGTCTACTGAAAATGTGACCAAATCTGCTGGGTCAAAAGTATACATACAGCAATTCCTTGGCGAGTTTCACTGCAATGAGGCACTTTTGGTAGCCATCCACAAGCTTCTGGTTGAATGTTTGACCACTCCTCCTCACAAAATTGGTGCAGTTCAGCTAAATTTGTTGATTTTCTGACATGGACTTGTTTCTTCAGCATTGTCCACATGTTTAGGTCAGGACTTTGGGGAGGCCATTCCAAAACCTTAATTCTAGCTTCATTTAGCCATTCCTTTACCACTTTGGATATGTGTTTGGGGTCATTGTCCTGTTGGAACACCCAACTGCGCCCAAGACCCAACCTCCGGGCTGATGATTTTAGGTTGTTCTGAAGAATTTGGAGGTAATCTTTTTCATTGTCCCATTTACTCTCTGTAAAGCACCAGTTCCATTGGCAGCAAAACAGGCCCAGAGCATAATACTACCACCACCCTGCTTGACGGGAGGGTGGTGTTCCTGGGTTTAAAAACCTCACCTATTCTCCTCCAAACACATATTGCTGGGTATTGTGGCCAAACAGCAAACTTTTTGTTTCATCTGACCACAGAACTTTCCTCCAGAACGTCTTATCTTTGTCCATGTGATCAGCAGCAAACATTAGACGAACCTCAATGTGTCGCTTCTGGAGCAAGGGCTTCCTTCTTGCATGTTAGCCTCGCAGTCCATGGCGATGCAAAACACGCTTGTCTGTGGACACTGACACCTGTGTTCCAGCAGCTTCCAATTCCTTGCAGACCTGCTTTTTGGTGGTTCTTGGTTTGCTCTTAATCATCCTGAGCAAATTTCTCTCAGCAGCGGGTGATAGTTTGTGTTTTCTTCCTGAACGTGGCAGTGACAAAACTGTGCCTTGCACTTTATACTTATGAATAATAGTCTGCACAGTTGCTCTTGGGACCTTTAAGGCCTACTGAAATGAGATTTTCTTATTTAAACGGGGATAGCAGGTCCATTCTATGTGTCATATTTGATCATTTCGCAATATTGCCATATTTTTGCTGAAAGGATTTAGTAGAGAACATCCACGATAAATTTCGCAACTTTTGGTCACTAATAAAAAAGCCTTGCCTGTACCGGAAGTAGCAGACGATGTGCACGTGACGTCACGGATGGCGGAGCACATTGTTTACAATCATGGGCAACAGCAGCGAGAGCGATTCGGACCGAGAAAGCGACGATTTCCCCATTAATTTGAGCGAGGATGAAAGATTCGTGGATGAGGAAAGTGACAGTGAAGAACTAGAAAAAGAAAAAAAAAAGACAAGGGCAGTGGGAGCGATTCAGATGTTATTAGGATAATTCTGGAAAATCCCTTATCTGCTTATTGTGTTACTAGTGTTTTAGTGAGATTATATTGTACCTGAAAGTCGGAGGGGTGTGGTGACCGCCAGTGTCTCCGAGGGAAGCCACGTTTCTCAACGAGGCAAGGCAGCCGGGCAGAGATTATTTTTTTTTTGCCCTCCACGGAGTAAGCATCCGACGGTCGGTGGCGACCGGTGGGAGGAGGCAAGAGAGTCCACAGCTGTAGGAGGAACAACGCAAACTCTCCGCTCATGTCTACGGTAAGAGCCGGATGCAAACAAAGAAACACCGGCTGTGTTTGTGTTGCTAAAGGCGGCCGCAATTCACCGCTTCCCACCTACATTTTTATTCTTTGACATCTCCATAATTAATTGAACAAATTGCAACACAGATGTCCAGAATACTGTGTAATTATGCGATTAAAGTAGACCACTTATAGCTGTGATTAGTGCTGGATCAAAATGTCCGCTACAATTCGTGACGTCACGCGCACGCGTCATCATACTGCGACGTTTTCAACAGGAAACTTCGCTCAAAATTTAAAATTGCAATTTAGTAAACTAAACCGGCCGTATTGGCATGTGTTGCAATGTTAATATTTCATCATTGATATATAAACTATCAGACAGCGTGGTCGGTAGTAGTGGGTTTCAGTAGGCCTTTAAGCTGCTCTGAAATGGCTCCAAGTGACTTTCCTGACTTGTTCAAGTCAATGATTTCTATTTTCAGATCTGTGCTGAGTTCTTTTGACTTTCCCATTGTCACGTTTCTAACCGAGTCTAATGACTGCATCACAGGAGCCCTATTTAAATGGGCTCAGAGAAGTCAACAGGTGTTGTCAATCATAATCACTCACAGAATTCTTGCCATGAAGCTAATTTGATTTGATTGTGACATTTCTACATCACCAAAATTGATAATGTATGTTGCTGTATGCATAATTTTGACCCAGCAGATTTGGTCACATTTTCAGTAGACCCGTAATAAATTCCTAAAAGAACCAACCTTCATGAATGTTTTTTTGTGACAAAAAAGTATGTGCTCCAATCACTCTATCACAAAAAAATAAGAGTTGTAGAAATGATATGAAACTCAAGGAAGCCATGACATTATGTTCTTTACAAGCGTATGTCAACTTTTGACCACGACTGTACTTCAGGTGGATCTGCTTTCTTCACATAGATTTTGTGCTTTCTCAATAAATGCAGTTTTCTCTTTGACTCTTTATTATGTTTCCTGGGCTCCTTGTTAGTGTGCAGTGCTGTTAAAGGAGAAAATTATCACCAGACCTATGTAAGCGTCAATATATACCTTGATGTTGCAGAAAAAAGACCATATATTTTTGTAACCGATTTCCGAACTCTAAATGGTTGAATTTTGGCGAATTAAACGCCTTTCTATTATTCGCACTCGGAGCGATGACGTCACAACGTGACGTCACATAGGTAGTCAATCCGCCATTTTCTCAAACACATTACAAACAGCAAGTCAAATCAGCTCTGTTATTTTCCGTTTTTTTGACTGTTTTCGGTATCTTGGAGACATCATGCCTCGTCGGTGTGTTGTCGGAGGGTGTAACAACACCATCAGGGACGGATTCAATTTGTCTTATGTGGAGTTTGCATCGATTAGCACGGCATGCTAATCGATGCTAACATGCTATTTAGGCTAGCTGTATGTACATTTGTAGCTATATTTGCATCCAGCCTTTCCCTCCACCCACATTTAATGCCAAACAAACACTTACCAATCGACGGATTTAAGTTGCTCCAGTGTCACAAGATGCGAAAGTCCCGATCGTTTGGTCTGCACATTGTACCGGCGATGCTAAGGCAGACATGGCACAGAGATGTATGGATATCCTGCAGATGCATTTCCAACGATAAAGTCAACGAAATAACAGAGGTCAGTTTTGTTGATGTTATTGACTTATGTGCTAATCAGACATATTTGGTCACGGCATGACTGCCAGCTGATCGATGCTAACATGCTATTTAGGCTAGCTGTATGTACATTTGTAGCTATATTTGCATCCAGCGTTTCCCTCCATCCACATTTAATGCCAAACAAACACTTACCAATCGACAGATTTAAGTTGCCCCTGCACATTTTATACCGGCGATGCTAAGGCAGACATGGCACAAAGATGTATGGCTATTTCCAACGCTCAATTGTTGGTTAGAAGGCGATCGCCAAATAGCGTCAATAGCTATTCGCTCAATAACTTCAGTTTCTTCTTCAATTTCGTTTTCGCTATCTGCCTCCATACTCCAACCATCCGTTTCAATACATGCGTAATCTGTTGAATCGCTTAAGCCGCTGAAATCCGAGTCTGAATCCGAGCTAATGTCGCTATATCTTGCTGTGCTATCCGCCATGTTTGTTTGTATTGGTATCACTGGATGACGTCACAGGAAAATGGACGGTGGCTTCACAGATAGCAAAAATCAGGCACTTTAAAGCCTTTTTTCGGGATATTCCATGATGGGTAAAATTTTGAAAAAAACTTCGAAAATAAAATAAGCCACTGGGAACTGATTTTTATTGGTTTCAACCCTTCTGAAATTGTGATAATGTTCCCCTTTAAGAGATAATGCACACTTCATTGCACATGTAATTATAATTTCACGAGTGTTTGGGTATCACAGCAACACACACACATATGAATGCTTTAGCAACTTCATAAAACATTAATGTTTCCTGGGCTCTGTGTAAGTGTGGGCTGATTTGAACCACATTGTACATGTTATTGTACATCTGGTATACCACGATAAACATTAAAATATTAACAGGTGTAAGTAATGCCACCAAGTCACCTATGGGCGCCCTTCCAAGCTTCGGATTGGACAAAATGTGTGTGATAGCATGTGGATGAGTTTGCTTGTAGACAGAGACTGTTTTGAATCTGCACGTATGTGGATGAAAACCTAGACTTCCCACCCAACTTGAGAGGTGCTGCAAAGAGGAATGGGCAAAACTGCTCAAAAATAGGTGTGCTGAAAAACTTGAGGCTGTAGTTGCTGCGTCAACAAAGTATTATGTACATGGGATTTTTTTAGTTTTACATCAATAATTTCACATTGTCATTATGGGGTGTTGTGTTTAGAATTCTCAGGACACATTGTAATTATTCATGTTGGGAATAAGGCTGTAACATAAAAGGTGGAAACAGGTGAACACTTTCTGGATCCAATGTATACTGTAAGCATTTTTTTAAAGTATTTGTGTGGTCAACTATGTGGAGGAGTTCAAGTACCTCGGAGTCTTGTTCACGGGTGAGGGAAGAGTTGATCGTGAAAGTAACAGGCGGATCGGTGCGGCGTCTTCAGTAATGCGGACGCTGTATCGATCTGTTGTGGTGAAGGAGCTGAGCCGGAAGGCAAAGCTCTCAATTTATCGGTCGATCTACGTTCCCATCCTCACCTATGGTCATGAGCTTTGGGTTATGACTGAAAAGACAAGATCACAGGTACAAGCGGCCGAAATGAGTTTCCTCCGCCGGGTGTTAGAGATAGGGGGAAAACGCTTAGTCAGATGGGGCTCCGGATGACGGAGCTCAAAGTAAAGCCGCTGCTCCTCCACATCGAGAGGAGCCAGATGAGGTGGTTCCGGCATCTGGTCAGGATGCCACCCGAACGCCTCCCTAGGGAGGTGACTAGGGCACGTCCAACCGGCAGGCCACAGGGTAGACCCAGGACACGTTGGGAGGACTATGTCTCCCGGCTGGCCCGGGAACGCCTCGGGATCCCCCGGCAGGAGCTGGACGAAGAGACTGGGGAGAGGGAAGTCTGGGCTTCTCTGCTGAGGCTGCTGCCCCCGCGACCCGACCTCGGATATGCGGAGGAAAATGGATGGATGAATGGCTGGTGTGGCCAACTAAATTTCACAAAATTTCAGTTTGCTAAAATGACAGTAAGTTGACTAAAATATAAAGAATAAAGGACGGGACATCTTTAAAGTTTTTTTGAAAACATCTTTATTGAAGTTACCTGTAAAGCATTTATTTAACTCAAAACATTTAGTTTTTTGTAACGGTCAGTTTTCCATGCAGTGTTTCTATCATTTGAATAAAGTCCTCATCTTTAACTTATTGGCATGGTTTTCCCTTTTTCACAACTTTTTGTCCATTGTCATGGTCTGAGCTCCTCTGTAGCATTCTTTAGTTTTGGTCAGCATTTTTGCTTGTTTTTTAAGTGACTAAAACAAATGAACACTGGTTCAAAGTTCAACAGATTGATTCTTCAACTCTCCCTCCAGCGTTCTAATCCCCTCCTGCAAGTGTTTTATTTCCTTTAGTTTGCATTTCGATCTGCATTCCTGCTGTTTATTGGTGTTGTTCATGGGGGCCCCATCGCCCTCCTGACTGATTATGTGTTGTGCTGCTGCGTCTGATTATGCTGCTTCCATCTCAGTGTTGTCTGAGGGCAATGAGAGAAAAACTGAAGTAATGTCATAGTTTGCTCTACACAAACAACCGTAATAAAACATTTGGGAAAAAAGATTAATTGGATTTCGCAAGGCAGCATTTGAACAATATTCTTCACGTTATTCACAAATTCTTCACATGTTCCTCCCACATTCGTTGCATGTTTAACTAATTTTCTTCACGTTTCTCATACATTCTTCACATGCTTTCTACACATTCTTCACATGTTTTTCATACGTTCGTCACATGTTCTTTACATTTTCTTCACACGTTCCTCACACATTCATTATTTGTTTTTATAATTTTCTTCACATGTTCTCTGTGGAGAGACGGAGCTAACGAGCCGACAGCGGGCGAGGACAAACAGCAGTCCTGACCAAGATGGCGGCCAGGAGGCGGAGCATGCAGCAGAGCGGAAAGGTGGGGCACGCCTGAAACGACACAGCAGCCATCAGAGTCAGGTGCGTACACAACACACCTGCTCTCAATCCCTGCTCTTCTGCTGCAGCATAAAAGGGGAGAAGGAGGAGCAATCGTGGCAGAAGTAGGAGAGGAAACAACCGGCAACAAAGACCACGAGAGCGACGAGATCAACCCTGAGCGAGATGAGCCCCCGCAGCAGACGCAGCCACCGGCCACCGAAAGGTGCGCCGCGACGAGCAGGAAGAGCCAGCGCGCTAGAAAGTGGCGCGACCGACTGGCAAGAAGACGACATGTTTATTGAAATAATAAACCAGAGTCAAACCTGTTACGATGCGTCCTGTATCGGGTGTCACAGCAACCCACACGATGACGACTGTGATGCGTCTCCAGCCGGTGGCCGGTGGCTGTTTCTGCTGTGGGGGCTCATCTCGCTCAGGGTTTATCTTGTCGCTCTCGTGGTCTTTGTTGCCGGTTGTTTCCTCTCCTACTTCTGCCACGATTGCTCCTCCCTCTCCCCTTTTATGCTGCAGCAGAAAATGCAGCGATTGAGAGCATGTGTGTTGTGTACGCACCTGACTCTGATGGCTGCTGTGTCGCTCCAGGCGTGCCCCGCCTCTCCGCTCTGCTGCATTCTCCACCTCCTGGCCCCCATCTTGGTCAGGACCGCTGTTTGTCCTCGCCCGCTGTCGGTTCGTTGGTTCCGTCTCTCCACATTCTCATACTTGCCAACCTTCAGACGTCTGAATTCGGGAGATTGAGGGGGTGGCTGGGTTGAGGGGAGCGGGGTTGGGTGACGCGAGGTTTGGTGGTAACATGGGTCTATATTTTAGCGTCCCGGAAGAGTTAGTGCTGCAAGGAATTCTGGGTATTTGTTCTGTTTTGTTTATGTTGTGTTATGGTCCGGATGTTCTACCGAAATGTGTTTGTCATTCCTGTTTGATGTGGGTTCACAGTGTGGCGGCGCATATTTGTAACAGTGTTAAAGTTGTTTTTACGGCCACCGTCTGTGTGACCTGTATGGCTGTTGAACATGTGTGTGTGTGTAAAAGATGTATATATTATGTGATTAGGCTGGCACGCTGTTTGTAAGGAGGGAAACAGACTTGACGACAGGTTGTAGAGGACGTTAAAGGCAGTGGTCTCAAACTCAATTTACCTGGGGGCCACTGGATGCAGAAACTGGGTGAGGCTGGGCCCCAAGAAAATATTTCTTAAAAAAATCTAACATGCACTTTTTAATGAATTCACCTTCTTTGAATGGCTTTCCCGCTCTAGCAACATACTTGCCAACTCTCGCGATCTTTCCGGGAAACACCCAAATATCAGTGCCCGTCCCGACAATCTCCCGGGACAAGCACTCTCCCGGTTTTCACCCGGAAAACAACATTAAGGGCGTGCCCTGATGGCACTACCTTTTATGTCGTCTACAACCTACCGTTTCATACTTTTCCACCATACAAACAGTGCGCCGGCCGAGTCACATATTGTATGAGGCTTCTGCAGTCCCACAGAAGTGTCTGCAAGACATACTTAGTCAACAGCCATACAGGTCACACTGAGGGTGGCCGTATAAACAACTTTATCACTGTAACCAATTTGGATTAAGTTTTCCATCATTCTTTGATTCTATTTGCAGTTAAAAAAGTATTTTTAGTGTCCAGCCAGATTCCAAACTGACCAAAGCTCTCAAAACCCCACATGTTCAATGGAGCTTGGGCGGTTTATGAGTTGTTGAATCTCCCAACAAAATCTGAACCGCATCCCGAAGCAGTCACGTGGTACAGCCTGACAGCGAGGCTTCACACGTCATCATTTCCAGCACCTCCCCTGCATGAAGCAAACCTCGATACGAACTTCGCAGAAACACCCCCTCCGTTACTTGATACATGCCTCGAAGCCCCAGCACATTTCATCTTATTACCAGCATAGCCATGAATCTACAAGTTGTTCATCCATGACATTCAATGTATACCCTGTTAGAATAATTATGTGTAAGTTAACACGCAACTCTTATGCTTAAAGGCCGTTACTATAGTTATTATCAATTGTGCTGAAGTTGTACTTTTCTATCTGTGCAAAGGGACGACTTGCAATCCAAGATTGCAGCCTGCTGACTGCCAAGGGCGAACATCGAGTGCTTTGACACAGACAAAGCAGAGACAGGGCGATATCACGAGTGTCAGGACATTTCCATTTCATGAATAATCATATATTGTGTCTAACTGGGGCTGCTGAAATGACCCCCCTTCTTTCAGAAGCAGCCTCAGTGATGTAACCAGGGACCTCCCGAATAAATAGTGGAGCATGTGGGCTGTGCCTTAGAGCGTAGGGTGGAACTTTAACTTGAACTTTAAGTGTGCAGCCCAATATGTCTCTCCTCATTGAGCTAAATTGAACTGTGTCTCTGCATTATTCCTTGCTTATTGTCTGTTTAATAGATGTCATCAGTGTTTGAACCTGACAACCCGGAGATGGAGACAAACACACAACCGAAGACAATTGTCTGCAGGCCATACTTGCCAACCCTCACGGATTTTCCGGGAGACTCCTGAAATTCAGCACCTCTCCCGAAAACCTCCAGGGAAACATTTTCTCCCGAAAATCTCCCGAAATTCAGGCAGAGTTGGAGGCCACGCTCCCTCCAGGTCCATGCGGACCTGACTCAGCAATGTTGTAACCCTCTTAAACAGGACAATACTGCCATCTACTGTACATAGAATAGAATAGAATTTACTTTATTGATCCCTGGGGGAAATTCAGCACCACAGTTCGCTCACAATAAACAATGCTAATAATAAATAATATAATATATATATAATATATATATATATATATATATATATATATATATATATATATATATATAATATATAATATATGAATAATATACATTTATTCTCCATATATTCTACATTTAAGTGCAGTCAAGAAACATATGCATTAGGGAGTCTGTTCTGAAGCCCACAGTAAAGAGACGTAACTTCATCACGTCGCCTGGTTATTGACTCCCTAATTAGTATGTTCCACGAAAGCTGGATCTTTTTAGCAGAGCTTATAAAACTTGTAGATCCATCCATCCTTCCATCTCTACCGCTTGTCCCTTTCATCCTCCTTAAATTCAGGCTCAACAATATAAGGTTCTGGATCATCATTTGTCCCAGAATAATTGTTGTCAAGGTATAGGGATCTGCGTTCCATACCTTTACGTCACAGATCACGTGACTGGCTTGCTCATTTTCTCTCAAAATGGCTCAGGAATCTCCTTGTCTATTTACTCGCAATCTTTGGAAGTCTGTAGGTGTCGTACATCAGATATCTATGATAATATCTTCAATTTAGAGGCAACTTGTTTTTCCAGTCTACTGCTACTTGAATTACACTTTACAGTTCTGCTTTGCTGATGTTTACTTGCATTTTCATTCTGTCTGCCCTCAGTGTCCTCTTCGCCGACTTGTCAGCCCTCTCAATACCTACCACCCCCACGAGTACTGGCAACCAAAGGAATGTGACCCGGCCCCATTGGTATTTATTTTTGTCACTGTGTTTGAGATCTTATATAAAATGTCTAAGTGAAAGTGAAATTATGTGATACTCTCTAGAACTGATGCTGAGTCTGAGCATTGCTCAGTGAGTAGAGTGGCCGTTTTGTAAACGGTGGAACACCAGTTCGATCCCAGCCTGGAGAGCTCATGTTGAGGTGTCCCAGGGCAACAAACCGAAGCCTTACCTGCTCCTCATAGGTCTTGGTTAGAGCCTTGCACGGCAGCTTTCCCTATCAGTATCACCATATTTGTTCTTAAATATGCAATGACAATGAAAGCCCATTCTATAACGCTCTTCTCTTGTGATGCTATTTCCACCCATTTTAATGCCACCAACACAGCCACCATCTGCATTGTCCCGATACCAATATTTTGATGACTTTATTTTAACAAAAAATCTTAGGTTACATAAACATTCGTTTCGTATTGCAATGTTGTCCTTAAATAAAATACAAACATACGAGACAACGTTTCTTTTATTAGTAAATAAGCAAACAAAGGCTCCTAATTTAGGAGCTGACATTTGCAGCAGAGGTGTGGACTCGAGTCACATGACTTGGCCTCGAGTCAGACTCAAGTCACGAATTTGATGACTTTAGACTCGACTTGACAAAATGTAAAGAGACTTGCAACTCGACTTAGACTTTAATGTCAATGACTTGTGACTTCACGTGGACTTGAGCCTTTTGACTTGACAAGACTTGCTACTTTCCCCAAAACCCAAAGATTAAAAACTTATTCAGGAGCACTCCGTATCTTTCATTGTGTACTTGTATGTCTGTCAGCGTGTGTGCTACCGGCACACCATCCAATCAAATTAGATCCAATTTGTTTTCATCCAACAGCATTCATCCGATCAAATTGCAGGACAACCAACAAGAAGAGCTGTCAAACAACGCGCCAGTGTGAAAAAAATGATACCAAAGATAGTTTCGTTTTGGTCTAAAAACTACAAGGTGGTCAGCAAAAAACTAATTGCAGTATGCAGAACATGCGGTTCGAAGATTACAGACAGAGATGCAACAACTTCCAACTTTGTTCGACATTTGAAGTTGCACAAAGAACAGTAAGTTTTGAATGTAAGCTAACGTTTATTGGCTAAGTAACGTAACTTTTATTTGCTGTGTAGTTAAAGTAGCAAGTAAACTCACTGCTAACGTTAAAACGTTATTGCAAACACGGCAATATGTTGCGTTCACTGCTGTTCACTACCTTATTCATACTTTTTGTTAAGTGATTTTTTTAAGCAGGGTTGCATGAGGTACCTTTACATAACATTACGTTAGTCAATGTATCTCACACAGTAACGTAACTTTGGACGGCGGTCAGCAGCACCGCGTATTTTAGCCATCTACAAAAACACAAACAAAGGAAAATAAGGTCAGTTAAAATGTACACTATATTAAGAATATATGTGCCGTTTTACCCAGCTTTCCGACATACTGCTGGTTGTTTACCTCACAACACACGTGAGTTGCAGGGCTGGAGACAGCGAATTAACAAGCGATAAAAATTCAGTTTCTTTACAGAATGGGCTGTCTTGACGGCAAGATAAAGCAAGGAACATATTCTAGTGTATGGCGTACACTTAAACTGACATTGATTTGATTAAGTTAGCCTCTTTGAGGTACGTTTAGCTGCTGACCCCGTCCACAGTAGTATGAAGCTTAAGTCGTGTGCTGGTAGCCTGTCTGCTTCTCTCCATTGTGAGTGGGTTGATAGCCATTTTCCGTGTAGTCCCTCATACAACCTCACTTCACAAATCCCTTCAACCTAAAATACGTTTTAAAATACATGAATAGTGCTGCAATCTGCTAGAGCAGCAACTGTAACCCAATGTTTACCACACACACACACCAAATTATAACACGGTTAATATTGATATTAATAATATGAGAAATAAAGATTAGTTTCAGTACCATTCATTTGTGGCTATAAGGGATTTTCAGATATCAGTTTTATATGCTTACCTCTTACAGATTTCAAGAATACCTGATGAACAAAAGCATCACAAATGAACCACAACAACCTTCAATCTCGCAGTTCCTGGAAAATCGTGTCGGGCATTAGAGTAGGATTCATCCACAGCAAAAAGCTATCACCATTGCAATACTGTCTGACTTGATTATTGATTCCAACTTTCCCTTGTCTATTGTGGAAAACAGGAGTTTTCGCCCCTTTCTGACAGTACTTGACAGCAAGTACAGCCCAGTGATTGTGGAAAACAAGAGTTTTTGCCACTTTCTGACAGTAATTGACAGCAAGTACAGCCCCGTGTGTCGCAGAACACTGACATCAAAAACAGAGAACCTCGCTGAAGAAAGACGATCCAAAAAACTCAATTGAGCCACACTGACCATGTTTCAGTGACTGAGGACATTTGGTGTGAGGGGATTCCTCGGTGTCACTGTGCACCGGATGGACAAAGAGGCAGAGAGGATAGAGCTCAAGTCCAATCTCTTGGCCTGTGAGTGCTTAGAAGGCTCACATACAACTGAAAGAATCTGTGACAAATGTGAGGCAATATGTGATGAATAATAATGTGGTGTGATTAAACCGTGGAAGATGAGCAAATGGCAGATGTTGCAATGGCAAAGAAACAGCGCTTGCAGTTTTTTGCGTACACCACTCAGCTGGTGCTGGAAGATGGTTTGAAAGAAAAACAAGTGGTATCTCCTTCTCTTTTGAAGTTATCAAAACTAAGCTCACTGTTGCACACAAGCACAACATTCAAACATGTGTTTGATGCTGAATTTGGGGAACAGAAAGGCATCCCTGCTGCAGTCAACACAAGATGGAACTCAAGATCGAGGCAAGTGAAGGCTGTTCTCCTGTTATGATCCGCTGCCCGGATCATATTATGTTTTGGTTTGAGTTTTTCTGTATTATGTTCTGTTAGTGTTTGACTTCTTTAGTTCTTGGTTGTACTTCCTTGTTTATTTTGTCACCATAGTTACGCATTAGTTTCACCTGCCGCTTGTTCCAGACGCACACCTCTTTTCTGATTGCTGTCTTTATTTAAGCCTGCTTTTTACGTCCATTCAGCCTGGCTTTGTAGTTTGTGTTCACACAACGAGTGACGACTTTTGTTCCCCAGTTCTGTACTTGCTAGTTTCCATGCTAAGGTCCTTTTGTTTATGCTAGCTCCCATGCTTTGTTTTCCTTTTTGTGCTTTGAGCAAGTTTTTCTTTGTTAGGATCTGATTTCATTTTAATAAATCATTTGTTCTTACCTTCATACTGTGTCCGAAGCCCGACTGCATCCTTGAGAGAACGAACCCGCATCACCATGCGACCCATGCATCTTATCTCCAGTGCAATCATGTAACTGACTGCAGCAATAACTAAGTATTTCAGTCTAACACTGCATCACCAACACAAATCGTAATGTTAAAGTCTCTTTTGTTTATGCAATTGTTTTTACATGTTTGCCAGAACTGATCCTGCAAGATGCTGCAGAGACTGAGCAACCTGAGCCTCTTGTTGATGAAAAAGAGCAAGGGGATTTGGAGAAGGAGAAGGGCTGATTGTTGCTTACCATAAGAGACAGAAGAAGGATGTTGGGACTACTCCAGCATTACAGCTAAGTCACTACCTTGACATAGCTGAAGGACAGAATGCCCTTTTGTTCTGAGCATTGAATGGGTTGGGTTATGGGTCATACTTGTATAGCGGCTTTCTACTTTCAAGGTAGGGCTGCATGGTCGAGTCGCCAGGAGAAAGCCATTTCTGCACAAATGTTACAAAGTATCCCGTTTACATTATGCCAAACAGCACTGAGACGAGCCTCAAAACTTCTGGAACAAAGTAATTTGGAATGATGAGACCAAAATTGAACTTTTTGGCCATTTTTTTTTTTGGCAGCCTATTTTTCTTTAAGTGCCTCCTTATTGTGCATCTTGAAACAGCCACACACCTGTATTTCAGCTGAAGTTTTTTGTGGATTTTTCTTTGCATCTCGAACAATTTTCCTGGCAGTTGTGGCTGAAATCTTTGCTTGTCTACCCGAATCCCTCATTTTCCACTTCTTAATCGGTGTTTGAACACTGTTGATTGGCATTCTAAATTTCTTGGATATATTTTTATACCCTGTTTTATTCAGTTTAATTACATTTTTTCCCCAGATCCTTTGACAATTATTTTGCCTTACCCATGACTCAGAATCCAGAAACATCTGTGCAGCACCAGATGAAAGATGCAATGGTCTGTCAGTAGCCCAGAAACTCACTGACCTTTTATACACACACAAAAATTACAAACCAACAGGTCACAGGTGAGGATTACAACCTTGATTAACCATTCAAACCTGTTTGCGTCAACTTTTGTGAATGCTATCAGATCAAAGTCACTGGGGTTTGTAAAGTTTTGATCAGGGTCATTTGGGTACTTTCTTTTGTCATTTTGATTTAAAAAGAGTAAACACAGTTGTTTGCCATTAAATAGCGTTACACAACAATTAAACATGAGTGGAAGAAAGGTTTTGTGTTATCATTCATATTCTCTGAAGAATGGCCAAGAAATCATAAATTCTCCCAGGGTATGTAAACTTATGAGCAAGACTATATATAGACTTATTATTTATGGTTTATTTTGTCAGAAAATCTAACGTCAAAACGACAGCAGTTGCATGAATTGGGGCACAGCTGCACATGTCCATGGTAGCAGTCATGGCGTCTGTTGTTTAGTTGGCCATACTCTCGCTATACACCCCTCTGAGCACGTGGCTTACCTCACTTCGGCTACACAGTGCGCTGATACAGCTACTGTTTCATTTATTTGGTCCCAGATCCTTATCAAGACACACGGTTGTTTTGTATTTGTATAAATATTTGAAAAGCATATGAACAACCAAATTATCGTCAATTGATCAAAGTTGCCGATACCGATGGAATTTGTCAAGATCATTGAGCGATTTTCCCTTAAATTTATTGATCATGTTTATGTTTAAAAGAAAAGATTTTTGTAAACAGTGTAACATTTTGTGTTCATGTAATAATATGAACACAATGATATACAATACAGTAACACATCTTGCAGCTGCTCAAAAGTTAGCCCTGAAAAAATAAAATCCCTTATTTACAAATATTGACGGCCATGATTCAAATCCTCAAAGCCATTCGGTGTCCAATAATTTTTCCCCCAATTTAGTAAACAATATATAACTGTGTACAACACATTTGAACAAGACATGAACAAACACAGAAATTTGGGAAAATAATGCAAGAGAACTGACAACCATGGATCCTTCTCTCCGTAAACTGACCAAATGCGTTTTCATCCTGTGGGACAAAGTGTGTCAATTGTGTTGAAAAGAAAGCTTCTGAGTGTTGACATAAAAGAAGAGTTGTGTTCTCAAAACCTTTTAGTGATCCCTGATGGAAACTGAAGGAGGCTTATCAGGACTTTGTTTCTTTATTTCTATATCGGACCACACACACGTATGAATCCATTCTGGCAGCTCTGGCGTTGGTCTACTAGTATTAATGACTTCTTGCTTTGATTGAAAGTCCAGTCTTCAAAAATTATTTATTTTAGAAATCAAATCCTCAATTTTTAAGGCGAAAAAGCATCGCAGTTTGCGGGAAGCGTGGCAGGTGTTGTTTCTTGTTTTCTGCTTTGACTTCTTAAGGGTTAACCGCTGTTTGGCAGTTCATGAACTTTTGATATATCGCCCCCTACTTTGAGGCAGAGGTACTTGCTGCCTCATGGCCGGCCTTTTCCCTGTGGCAACAAGCACTCGCCCCCATGCGCTCGATGCACTTCGTGTGTAGCCGTGGAGGCCCCACCTGTGTCTGCCTCCCTTCTCGTCTGCTGCCTTATTTTCATCAGGAAAAACGGAATTTCCGCAATTTTGACTTGTTAAAATTATCAAAATATACAGGAACCACACCAAAATTACATAGAAAGCATAGACCAAAAGAGAAATATGAAAACATATTTTATTTTATTACTTCATTTTACCCCCCTCTCCACCCGCCCCCCTGATAGGAAATAGAGGCTTCCCATGAGCCCCCCTTCATAATATTTATACTTATTTATAAGACTAAATTTTGTTCCCTTTACATTAAGACACTATTTTGCTGTTTGTGCTTTTCTTTGTTTCTTCTCATTATATATACAGTACATACATACACATACATACATTCATTCATTTATACATACATATATTTATACTGTATACATGCATACACGCACATACATACATAAAAATACACTTACATATGTACATATAGACATACTGTACATATACACACACATACCTAAAGTATATACATACAAACATACATACACACACAATGTACATTCTGTACATACATACATACATACACATGCACATATACATTCTACATTCATGCAAACAAACATGCTTCAGCAAACATTCATACATACATGTGTACACAAACACTTTCATACAAATATACACCCACATCACATAAAAGACAGCAAACTGCTAAACCATAACCTACTGTTTACCATAACAATGTAAAAGGTTGATATGGTCCGCTACTCTTTCTTTTCTCCCCTCCTTCGCCTTTCTTTTGAAATCCAATTATTCATTACATTACATTACTATTCATTATTAATAGTTATTTTTTTATTGGTATTATTGTTTCAATTGTAGTGCAATCATGTTCATTGTTATTAGTGTGTTATTACTATTTGCTTTACTAATTTGTTTTGCTTTATAATTACTGGTCTCATATTTGTACATATTATATTTGCTGATGTAGTTCTGTTATTGTTTTGTTTTTGTTGTCTCTCTTTGTCTTTTCACTCTCTTGTGCCCACAATTTTCCCCACTGTGTTCTTTTTTTAATTCTTTCGATCCCATAGAGCAGTGGTTCCCAACCACCAGTCCGGGGACCGGTACCGCTCCGTGACACTATTGCTACTGGGCCGCACCAAAACATTAAATCATTTATAAACAACTGCATTTTCTCCAAATTAAAATTTGCCTGTCCCACTAGACACACCAATAAGCTTGTTTATAGATGTAAAATACAACTCCTCATAGGAAGTCGCTATTCGTTCTATTTGTTATAACTTTGCGACATGTTACGATGCACATTAATGAACATATAAAATATACATGTGACAGACTGATTTCCATCTGCAGGATCTCATTGCAAAGAAACAAGCCCAGGGCTCCCACTCATTCAGAGTTATAGTCAGTTGTATTTTTCATGCACTTATTATTGCGGGATTTATCTGGCACAAAGCCGGTCTGTGAAAATAATGCCTACATTAAACTGGTGTGTGGTGCAAAAAAGGTTGGGGACCCCCTGCCCTAGAGGTCCGTCGGGCTGCGATAAACATGGAATAAATCCATTTAATTAAGTCAACTGCAAATAAGGCAAGAAGAGAAATATATACACTTCTCTTTTCTAAAGTAAATCTGTTCAACAGATATGAGCATCTACATCTACAATGCGTTTGCCTGAGTAGCTGGACAGGACAAATTAAAGAACAAAAAACTGAACAAAACAAAAAACAAACTTTCTATTTGTGATATATGACTTTAATTGATTTTGACAGTTTGTCTACTATTATTAATTTCCTCCACCCTATTTTAAAAAAAATATATTGTCTACTTTGTTTTAATATTTGAACTTCAGGCTGGTAAAATATAAATAAAAATCCCTTAACTTATCTTGTAAATTTTTTTTTTTATGTGTTTTTGTTGCTTTTTTAATATTGTATTTCCCCCAATATTTTCTTCTCTTAATAAATGGCTGTCCCACACTGTTTTTGTATTACTCTCATGCTATAACAATCTATAGTTGAGAATATTGTCTCTTTCTGTGATATCTGAACTTCACGCTGCCGTGAAAAGTTTTTTTCCTCCTCGTATAATTCAACTGTTTTCTTGCAAATTTGTGACATTTTTGGCAAATGACAACTTTTTTCTTTTAAAATCTTGTCTTCATTCTATTAATAATACACTTCTTGTTTCTTTAAAAAAAAAAAAATTGTTCCACCCAAAATATAAAAAATATTCTTCTCATAATTATGTGACTTTATTCCCATAATATTTTTTACTTAGTAATAAGATATAAAGTAATAAAAAAAATGTAAATAAAAAAGTAATAAAAAATAAAAATGTGTATAAAAACATTTAAATAACTTGAAGTAAATAATGAACATTATAAAACAATTACAAAATATTTTTATAAAAACAATAAATAAACTAAAAATAGTCTTTTTCTCACGTGTCGACTTTTTTCTTATAAAATTGGGAACAATTACTCATATTCTTTGTGTTTCTGTAATATTGCAATATTTTCTCATAAAATTACTTTTTATGTAAAATGATTACTTTTTAATGCAAAATGGTGACATGTGTCATATAAATCTTTGACATTTATCACAATATTGCTCTTGTAAAATGGTGACATTTTTGTAGTAAATTTATGACTTTTGTCAGTTTTGCCAAGTAAAATTCTGATTATTATTATAATATTGCCAAAATGTTAAAGTTTTCTAATAACATTCTGACTTTTGTCAAGTAAAAGTAAGAACTTTTTCATAAAATTGCCAAAATTTAAAGCTTTTTCTTGTAAAATTTAAAGTGTGTGTGTTTGTGTGTGTGTTCTTGTATTGCTATCCTTCTTGAGCCATCAAGAAGGAAAAGTACCTCTCATATGAGGACCAGAACATGTTAGGACTGAAATCATGGTCCCAATTTAGAAAACCATCGCATCTGGTAGAGAGCCAAATACTAGAGTCCATGAACATTGCTCCAGAGTCAGGTTTTTTTGTTAATTTAATGTGCAAAGGCAGCAATATATGGTAAAACCAGACGGCAGCTAAAGGATTTCTGATTTTTGTCATCATTTTGCCAAGTAAAATTCCGATTATTATTCTAATGTTGCCAACATTTTGAAGTTTTCTTATAAAATTGTGACTTTTGTTGAGTAAAATTATGACCCTATTCATAAAATTGCCAAATATTAAAGCTATTTCTTGTAAAAATTTTCACTGCTATTGATTAAAATTCCAACTTTTATCATAACATTGCACAAATGTTCAGTTTTTCTTGTAAACTTTTGACTTGCGTTGAGTAAAATTACGACTTGTATTATTATACTGCCAAAATATTTTTTTCTTGTGAAATTGTGACCTTTTTCTTGTAAAATTTCAATTCATTTTTCACCAGTTTTTTTAAATTGGCATAGTATGTATATATATTAATGTTGTAAATACAAATCTTTATATATCTAGGAAGGGTGGTCCGAAAGAGGCAGGCATTATTCAGAGGTCTCAAGAAGGTAACAAATACAAGAAAGTGTGTGTGTGTTCTTGTATTTCTACCCTTCTTGAGACATCAAAAAGGAAAAGTACCTTCCATATGAGGACCAGTGGACAAGTTAGTACCCAGATCATGGTCCCAATACGGAAAACCATTGCATCTGATAGAGAGCCAAATACTAGAGTCTGTGAACATTGCTCCAAAGTCTGGATTTTTTGTTAATTTAATGTGCAAAGGCAGCAATATATGACAAAACAAGACGGCAGCTAAAGAAGGGCTTATGATTTTTGTCATAATTTTGCCAAGTAAAATGCAGATTATTATTATAATGTTGCCAACATTTTTAAGTACTCATATAAAATTGTGACTTTCGTTGAGTAAAACTATGACTGTTTTCATAAAATTGCCCAAATGTTAAGCTTTTCCTGTAAAACTGCGACTGTTATTGAGTAAAAATCCAGCTTTGATCAATCAATCAATGAATCAATGTTTATTTATATAGCCCCAAATCACAAATGTCTCAAAGGACTGCACAAATCATTACGACTACAACATCCTCGGAAGAACCCACAAAAGGGCAAGGAAAACTCACACCCAGTGGGCAGGGAGAATTCACATTCAGTGGGACGCCAGCGACAATGCTGACTATGAGAAACCTTGGAGAGGACCTCAGATGTGGGCAACCCCCCCCCCCTCTAGGGGGGGGGGTTGTGATCATAATATTGCACAATATGTTCAGTTTTTCTTGTAAAAGTTTGACTTGCGTTGAGTAAAATTACGACTTTTATCATAATGCTAGAGCGGGGGTCGGCAACCCGCGACTCTGGAGCCGCATGCAGCTCTTTAGCGCCGCCCCAGTTGCACTCTGGAGCTTTTTCAAAAATATATGAAAAATGGAAAAAGATGAGGGGAAAAAAAACACGTTTTTTGTTTTAATATGTTTTTTATAGGAGGACAAACATGACACAAACCTCCCTAATTGTTATAAAGAACTGTTTATATTAAACATGCTTCACTGATTCGAGTATTTGGCAAGCACCGCTTTGTCCTAATTTTGGCGGTCCTTGAACTCACCCTTGTTTGTTTACATGTATAACTTTCTCCGACTCTCTAGGACGTGTTTTATGCCACTTCTTTTTCTGTCTCATGTCCACCAAACTTTTAACGTTGTGCATGAATGCACGAAGGTGAGTTTTGTTGATGTTATTGACTTGTGTGGAGTGATAATCAGACATATTTAGTTACTGCACGACTGCAAGCTAATCGATGCTAACATGCTATCTAGGCTAGCTGTATGTACATATTGCATCATTATGCCTAATTTGTAGCTATATTTGAGCTCATTTAGTTTCATTTTAAGTCCTCATAATTCAATTGATATCTCATGACAAACTATCTGTATATACTAAGGCTTTTTAATTTTTTGCGGCTACAGACGGATTTGTTTTTGTATTTTTGGTCCAATATGTATCTTTCAACATTTTGGGTTGCCGTCCCCTGTGCTAAAGGAAGACATTTTTCTACGGTCACAAGTGTGTGTGTGTTAGTGTGTGTGCGTGTGTGTGTGTGTGTGTATTGGACAAAGACAATCAATGCTAACAAAAACTTTTTATTCCAGCATGAAGTGCAATTTTAGAAAACAAGTTATAAATTGCAATATATTACAATTCTTTTTTTTTTAATACCAGAAGAATTTTTTCACACCAAAATGCTGTGTTCAATATGTCCCCTCTGTCACAAAAGGCAACTTAGTTGTACTTATTGGCGGAAGCTGAACAAAGACGCGCGATGTCTGACAACAAACCAACCTCTCTGCTGCAAACTAAAGCAAACAGACTTATCAAGCTTTTCTACATGGGAATTGTTTGGAGTTTATGAACATTTTTAATTGTTGAATTAATTGATTTTTGCTAGAAATGAAACAAATGAAAAAACATTTTGGGCAAAATAATCCACAGTTTCACCTAAAACAGTAAATGTACATCCAACGTGATGAAGTGAATATTCAATATCCTAACTATGTTTGAGCTCTGCATCTCAATTATTATCATAATTACCCCTGAATGAGATGATTGTTTTTTACTTGCAAAATAGTGGATAATTATTTTTGAAATGAGAGAAGACAAAGTGTTCTGTACTATTATACAATGTGTATGAAAAAAGTTAGTGTAGTGGCACACGCTGTTTCCGACGCATGTTCAATTCCCGGCCAGTGTCACCAAAACTAACTCATCCATTGGAGCTTTCCAGTGCTGATCGCACGCTCATTTAAATATGAAAATCAAGTTCGGAGGGACAGCTGCTATAAAAATTCTAACCGTGTTAACAGCTGATGGCAAATAAAGAGGCACCCACCACAAAAGCATTGAATTGTTGCATCGCATAATATGAACTTTAAAGTGAAAAACATATTGCAGTCAGTCTAAATCTGCCAATTTGAAAATGAGTAATACAAGAAATATGACAAGGTAGTCCATTTGCAGGCCACTTCAATTATTGCCGGCCACATAAAAGTTGTTAGAGACCACCTTAATAACGTTACAGGTGACATTGCAGACCAGTTAAATTATGTTTTAAGTCGATTAAGTTGTGTTGGAGGGCATACTGGTCAGTTGAACGACATTGCAGGCAATTTAAATGATGTTGCCACTATGGCCTTTCGAGGTTAAATAAGCTCTGCTTCTTCCTACTCCTTTTCGGACGTGCTGTAATGAAACAACTGGAAATGTGTGATGCATTACATTGTATCGTATGCATGTTCGAATTAAACTGAACTGAACTGAACTTTGATGTGCAATGTCCATATTTGTAATAATCAGTGACATTTGGAGTTTGAGGGTTCAATTTGATTAGCAATTTAAGATGAAAGAAATAGGGCCACAAAACAGATGGTTAGAGATGATGACAACAATGAGTTAATATATTTTTCATGAACGTTATTGCCAGATAAAAGATATTTATGCAACTTTAGCTTGAATTCAAACTTTGGTTGGGACTTTATTGAGTAAAATCATGTTTTGTTTAAGATTCTCTGCACTGTCAACATTAGTACAGTGGGGCAAAAAAGTAGTTAGTCAGCCACCGATTGTGCAAGTTCTCCCCCTTAAAATGATGACAGAGGTCTGTAATTTTCATCATAGGTACACTTCAACTGTGAGAGACAAAATGTGAAAAGAAAATCCAGGAATTCACATAGTAGGAATTTTAAACTATTTATTTGTAAATTATGGTGGAAAATAAGTATTTGGTCAACCATTCAAAGCTCTCACTGATGGAAGGAGGTTTTGGCTCAAAATCTCACGATACATGGCCCCATTCATTCTTTCCTTAACACGGATCAATCGTCCTGTCCCCTTAGCAGAAAAACAGCCCCAAAGCATGATGTTTCCACCCCCATGCTTCACTGTAGGTGTGGTGTTCTTGGGATGCAACTCAGTATTCTTCTTCCTCCAAACACGACGAGTTGAGTTTATACCAAAATGGATACATGGATGATACAGCAGAGGATTGGGAGAATGTCATGTGGTTAGATGAAACTAAAATAGAACTTTTTGGTATAAACTCAACTTGTCGTGTTTGGAGGAAGAAGAATACTGAGTTGCATCCCAAGAACACCATATCTACTGTGAAGCATGGGGGTGGAGACATCATGCTTTGTGGTTGTTTTTCTGCTAAGGGGACAGGACGATTGATCCGTGTTAAGGAAAGAATGAATGGGGACATGTATCGTGAGATTTTGAACCAAAACCTCCTTCCATCAGTAAGAGCTTTGAATGGTTGATCAAATACTTATTTTCCACCATAATTTACAAATAAATTCTTTAAAATTCCTACAATGTGAATTCCTGGATTTTTTTTTCACATTCTGTCTCTCACAGTTGAAGTGTACCTATGATGAAAATTACAGACCTCTGTAATCATTTTAAGTGGGAGAACTTGCACAATCGGTGGCTGACTAAATACTTTTTTGCCCCACTGTAGCTGCTTGAAGCACTGAATCATGACTTAAATCATTAAATAAAGACTAAAATAACACGTTTGAATACATACAAAACAAAAAAAAATAGAATGGGACAATAAGATCTTTTTGCCCCAGGCTACAAAGGACATCTCGCCAAGTGCCATCTCTGTCACGCCAACTAGATGGCACTCTGCGTTTTGATGAAAGCTGTCCTTTCACTGCGGCTGTCCACTTCCTCGCTGTCTGATTCAGACTCGTAGGCGGCCATGTCCTCGTCCCCCCACACGGTGGGGATCCCCCTGTAGCAAATGCGAGCCTTCGACGTTTGACCTCGGCCCGAGCCCAAACCGAATGTCACCTGCGCCCCCCCCCTCATGTCGGAGCACACGGAGGTCAGTTTGGTCCTCCAGCTGGAGGACGCGCCGCCGGAGCGCAGCTGTAGCGAGAGAAAAACTCCCACAAAGGCCACCAGGATGAAGGCACAGCTGAGCACAGCCACCACGGCAGGAAGTTGAGTGGGCGGAGACGCGCTGAGGTCAGGAGGCGTCTTACCTGCTCTTTTATCCTCCTCTCCTGCTGGCTCACCTGCGGCCGAGGGGGATTTGCGTTGGACTTGATTCTGGTGGAGGCAGGACGCGAGGACCAGGCGACTGTGAGGCGAACAGGAAAGACAGTCGGAGGGACCCAGAGCAGAGCAGGTCAAACATGTGGGGTGACAGGGCAAGCAGGCTTGGACAGAAGACAAGTCCACCCAGTTCTCCAGGGACAGGTTGAGGAGCTGAGGACCTGACGTGAAACCAGGAGGACAAAACTTCACACAGCCTTGGAGGAAGAGCGAGAAGCCAGGACTGCATTCTGTAAACGCATCAAGACAAGAACACACTTCAGTTCTCTGCCCATGATCTCCCCTGCTGCTCTGATCGAAACTGTTAACATGCTTCTCCTTATACTTGGTTAACGCATGCGCAGTGTTTGTGGGCGGGAAGTGGGGAGCGAGTGAAACATGTGCTATGTCGTATATTGCCAATAAGCATACGGAGCGGAAAACACAACCAAAAATTGTAGGCTTCTTCACGCGACGAAGCCGGCCTACTTCACCACAGTCTGTAGTCTATTGCCCCCCAGGCTGTGTTGAGATGGAATTGTGATGGTGGCGGCAGGCCAAATTACACTGTTCCTTACACCCAACAAGCCCCTGGGAGAGACACCACCTTAACCAAGGGCGTAGAATTGGGTAGGGACGCTAGGGACACGTCCCTACCAATATCCAGCCGCTACTGTGTAGTCACTATCAATACAACCTGCCCGCAATGTTTAGTCAATGATTAAGGCACAGAAAGGGTTAAATGTCGGTCTCTGCTAGAAGTCCCGCCTCTAACCTAAATATCACTCCCTGTTTGGTTGCCGGTTTCATGCTAACTTACGTGTGATTGGCTGTCCCCGCTGTCACTCCTTCTGCTTGTAAAAGCTAGCCTACATGCTAGTTGCTGACGACCGGACGAGAGGCAGTGCAACTGTCAGTGTAAGTTGTCAACATGTTCGGCATTTGTTGTTCCTGGCACACGGAAGCTAAATGGATTTTAATATCAGTTGTGTAATTTACATTGTGTTTGTGTCTGTTTGCGTGCGTGTGTGCTGTAGGTTTTGAAGGATGTCAATGAAAAGAGAACTGGATGTAAGAGACTTCTTTAGGAATCAAACTGTAAGTTACTTCAAGGGTGTATAGAGGCTCAACAATATTGAATAATTCAACAATATATCACTCCAGTCACGCCTCTTAGAGTGATAAAATGAACATATACCATGGACTGGAGTGATATATTGCTTTTATAAAACTATTACCAATAAAGGCAATATGAAATAGGAATACTCAATCAAATTAATGTAGTTTTATTCAACCAGAAACACATATTATCCAATAAAACAGCCTCACTGTGGAAAAAATAGTCCCACCTATCCAGACGTTAGCTCCAAATTAGCACTGCATCTCGTCTTTTCCTCCGCTTTTTTTCAGGTGAAAGTCAATGCTCAGTCCCCTCTACCATTGTTAACCCTCCCCGGAGGTGAAAGTTAACCTTAAACATGTGAATTCAACTACTTTAGTCCGTTTTTTAACATGGTAAAAACATCAGCTGTCTTTTACTACGGACTGCAACAGTCCGTTGTCATGGATACATGACAACAACTTCCATTCATACCAGTCATACGTGCCTGAGGCGGAGTGATAGCCTACGCTGTGATAAGGCTTTGGAATATTTAAACCACGGTTAACAGCCAATCAGATCGCCGGATTTCACCTTTCCGTTTTATTTTTTAAATTATTTTTTAGTTTCATGTATTTGTGTAGAAGTGAGCAACAGTTTGAAAATACCAATGAACAAAACTTTGTGGTGGAAATACAATAAAACTTCACTAGATGATCATGTGATTTTACAATTATAAAATATAATTAATTAATATGCTTTTTGCAGATGATGTGGTCCTGATGGCTTCATCTGACCGGGATCTTCAGCTCTCGCTGGATCGGTTCGCAGCCGAGTGTGAAGCGACTGGAATGAGAATCAGCACCTCCAAGTCCGAGTCCATGGTTCTCGCCTGGAAAAGGGTGGAATGCCATCTCCGGGTTGGGGAGGAGACCCGGCCCCAAGTGGAGGAGTTCAAGTACCTAGGAGTCTTGTTCACGAGTGAGGGAAGAGTGGATCGTGAGATCGACAGGCGGATCGGTGCGGCGTCTTCAGTAATGCGGACGTTGTACCGATCCGTTGTGGTGAAGAATGAGCTGAGCCGGAAGGCAGAGCTCTCAATTTACCGGTTGATCTACGTTCCCATCCTCACCTATGGTCATGAGCTTTGGGTCATGACCGAAAGGATAAGATCACGGGTACAAGCGGCCGAAATGAGTTTCCTCCGCCGTGTGGCGGGGCTCTCCCTTAGAGATAGGGTGAGAAGCTCTGCCATCCGGGAGGAACTCAAAGTAAAGCCGCTGCTCCTTCACATCGAGAGGAGCCAGATGAGGTGGTTCGGGCATCTGGTCAGGATGCCACCCGAACGCCTCCCTAGGGAGGTGTTTAGGGCACGTCCAACCGGTAGGAGGCAACGGGGAAGACCCAGGACACGTTGGGAAGACTATGTCTCCCGGCTGGCCTGGGAACGCCTCGGGATCCCCCGGGAAGAGCTAGACGAAGTGGCTGGGGAGAGGGAAGTCTGGGTTTCCCTGCTTAGGCTGTTGCCCCCGCGACCCGACCTCGGATAAGCGGAAGATGATGGATGGATGGATGGATAATTAATATGAAGTAATATTCATATTTAGTAAAAGCCTTTTTGCTCAGGCAGTAACTGTACCATCAAGCTCTATGGTCATTGTCCCTAATGTATCTGTCATGCATCAACATATTTTTTTGTAAGGTGACAGACAGCAGAGAGGCTGGAGGAGACGGAAGAGGAGAGGCCAGAGAAGTTAGAGGAAGAGAGGCAGGAGGAAGTATAGAAGGAGAGGCTGGAGAAGATGAAGGAAGAGAAGCAGGAGGAGGTATAGAAGGAGAGGCTGGAGCAGATGAAGGAAGGGAAGCTGAAAGAGAGGCTGCAAATTCACAGGTGAGGTTAAATAATGATGGATAATGTTAGTCATGAGATTCAGCACTGTGACAAATGTTAGTGTGATGATCTGAAAAGCAATGCTTCACCTATGTGGCTTTAAAAATAGAGCTTTATATCAAATCTGGTGTTCATGGGATGCCTCATGTATTACTAGTGTGTATGTGTTTACAGTAGTTGCTACATGGATACAGTTGTCAAATGTATATTGTGATTTATTTCTAAGGAAACTGGTCCACCTGGAGAGAGTGACAGGGAGAGTGGCAGTAATCAGGAGGATATTCTGGACAAGCCCAACCAACCTGACCCAAAAAACATTCCAGCTCAACAGCTATCAAACAGGATCCACCATTTCCAAGCAAGTTGGTACAAGCAGTTTCCATGGTTGCACTATAGCTCCTCCATCAAGTGTGTTCTGTGTGAAAACATACACCATAAAGAAAAGTGAACTGTCCAAAAAGGCAGACCCTGCTTTTCCATCAAAAGGATTCAGTAATTTCAGCTTTTGAAATTCAAAGCCAACTTAGCCAAGGATGATGCACGTCTCCGTGTTTGGCTAACTCGCTGTCATGACTATACCTCTCCTCAAGTGCAAAATGAGATTTTGCTAATGTTAGGAAACTGTATTGTCAGGAGTATTGCACAGTCCATCCAGTTGCTACCAGTTTTGCAGTACTCGCTCATTATTGATGGCACACAAGATGTCTCAGGAACGGAGCAAGAGTCCATTTGTTTAAGATATGTGGACCATGACCTCGTACCACATGAGGTTTGCGTTCAAATCCAGGCTCGGGATCTTTCTGTGTGGAGTTTGCATGTTCTCCCCGTGAATGCGTGGGTTCCCTCCGGGTACTCCGGCTTCCTCCCACTTCCAAAGACATGCACCTGGGGATAGGTTGATTGGCAACACTAAATGGTCCCTAGTGTGTGAATGTGAGTGTGAATGTTGTCTGTCTATCTGTGTTGGCCCTGCGATGAGGTGGCAACTTGTCCAGGGTGTACCCCGCCTTCCGCCCGATTGTAGCTGAGATAGGCGCCAGCACCCCCCACGACCCCGAAAGGGAATAAGCGGTAGAAAATGGATGGATGGATGTATGTATGAGGTCCATGGTACCACTGGAGTTGAGATCGCAAAAATGGCTGAAGATGTCCTTTTGAGGCTCAATATTTCCATTTCTGGGTTAAGAGCCCAGACATATGATGGTGCTGCGAATATGTCAGGCAAATATTGTGGAGCACAAGCAGAACTGAAGAGACAACAACCATTGGTATTGTTTGTGCATTGTGGGGCACACAGTCTTAACCTGATCACACAGTCTTAACCTGATCATGCAGAGCCAGTCCTTTGATAAATGATTCCTTGCAGTGGGTGCATGAGCTAGGAACATTAAGCAAACAATTTGGAAAATTCAAAAACATTTTCTTCAGCAGTAAGTTCAGAAGGACCAGTGAAGTCACTCAGACCACTTTGCCCAACCAGGTGGACAGTAAGAGGAAAAGCAATCAGAGCAGTAATGTCTCAGTATGAACGTGTTTTGTCTAGCTTGGAGGAGATGGCATCAAGTGGGTCTAACAGGCATGAGAGCAAATGGTCTGCCAGAGAGGTTTGAGAAAGGGAAAACTGTGCTTGGACTTTGTCTGGCATTAGAAGTGATAGAGGAGCTGGAGTGTCTGAGCACATCGCTACAAAAAAAGGACTGAAACTGTTGCAGGGATGAGAAGTGCCATAGATTGTGTCAGATCTACTGTAGATGGCAAAATAAGTGAGGAGAGCTTTCATGAGGTTTTTGAGAAAGCAGTGGCAATGGTTGATTCTTTTGGGATTGAGCCCGTCCATATTCCTCACCAAAGAAAGCCACCAAAACGATACACGTGTGAGGTTAGCCAGCACACTCCCAAGTCAGCTGAGAAGCATTATAGAACAGAGTTCTACAAAATGTTGGGTATTGTGCACATTCAGTTTGAGGAGAGGTTCAACCAACCAGATCTAGATGTCTTGCAGAAGCTGGAGGAAACTCTCCTGACTGAAGAAGTGAAGGACATTGTTGATCAATACCCAGAGCTAAACAGGGACAGATTAAAGGTCCAACTAGCCATGTTTAGGTCCAAATACACTTTCAAATCTAGTGCTGAAGTGGCTGACATAACGAGAGGTTTGACATTTTAGTCATCCCAGTTTCATCAGGCTGAAAGAAGTTTCAGTGCTCTTAGGAGACTTAAAACATGTCTTAGAACCACCATGACACAAGTAAGACTGAACAATCTTGCTGTGTGCAATATCCATCAGGGAAAACTGGACAATACTGACCTGAGAGAAATTCCTGTTACAGACCTGCGGAGGCATGTGTTTGGCTCTTTCGAATAGGAACAACCAGTGGACACTAATCTGCTTGTATTTGAGTATTAGTGACAAACATATTTACAGTACAAAAGCAGCAAAAGAAAGAAGTAGATGAAGGGAAAAATTGTGAGTGATTTAAACACGAGTTGGGGAAAAGATGATTACAGTTAATTTATGTTTATTTACAATGTTTTATTGCATGAATGTATTTCAGATGTTGTTGATGGACAGTAGGCTATGTTAATTGTCAGTATGACGCACAGTTGGACTACAGCCCGACACTAAAGAGGAAAGATGAGAACTCTTCCAAGTTGTCTCCTTTGCTTTCATTTTAGTTGCTTTACCCTATAACATCTGCATGACGTGAAATTATGATTGCTAATGTAAAAAAAAAAAAAAGTTAACTTCCAGAGTGCTGCCTTGGAGCACTTTTGTGTCCCCACCAATCTCAAAATCAAACCTACTCCCTTGATCTTAACTAACAGATTTTTCAGTGGGAAACACTGTATATAGGTATATATATATATATATATATATATATATATATATATATATATATAAATGTAAACATTAGTGATGTGCCAACCAGTGTCAGCTGATTTTCATGAAAAGTAAGTAATCCCATTGCTGATTAGTGTCTTGTAATGCCGATCACAAACGTCGATCCCCTCTGGCTGACACTGTATTTATATTTAGTCCCCCAGCTAACAAGCTCGCAGCTAATTGTGTGTCTCCATACACAGTGTGGAGCCGCTCCCCTAAAATAATAATAATCCCTTCCATTACAGCAAATACACTGCGTTTATTTATATCTTATCACTGGAGGACGAGGCTTAACATGTTACACACCAGAATAAGCCAGGAGCAGGTATGCTAACGCCTAAACAAGCCGCTAAGCTAGATTTACACAACACCAAGAAAATAAGTAACCTTTAAGAAATGTAGATAAAACATTACAGCACAAGTATTCAAATCCGACCCAGTTCCCTTTTGTATGTGAAAATCAATCAGATGTGTATCTGATGCAACAGCAGTCTGAACACTCTGGTTGTGTTCATCTGACCAGTGTGTCATCAAAAAGCGATTAACATCATCATTCTTTGCCAAAATAGACAGCTGCAAAATAAATAGTTGCCAAATGAGCAGAAAACAGGCAAAACTTTGTTTTAGGAACTCACGTCAATGTTCCACCATTCCTGAAGGTCTAAGCAAATGTCCCGCAAATTACAAGAGTCAAAATGTTTGCCGACTTCATTCTAAATGTTCTACACGCAATAATTCAGTTCAGAAAATGTTAAGTTAAGTTAAATTAAAGTAGCAATGATTGTCACACACACACTAGGTGCGGTGAAATGTGTCCTCTGCAATTGACCCATCCCCTTGTTCACCCCCTGAGAGGTGAGGGGAGCAGTGAGCAGCAGCTGTGACGCACTCAGGAATAATTGTTGATGATTTAACCCCCAATTTCAACCCTTGATCCTGAGTGCCAAGCAAGGATGTAATGGGTCCCATTTTTATAGTCTTTGGTATGACTCGGCCGTTGACATTATTGTCAAAAATTCTTGAAATTTTCAGAAATGAGACCTACTAAACTTGAAGCTATGTTCACTTGTGTAATCACTGCATCGCGTGCGACACAATGACGTCATGTCTGCATGGATGTCGGATTGCATTCACTATAGACATAGCATTTTTTCCGAAATTTGAACGACCACATAAATATATCGGATGGAACTGCTATTGCCTATCAGTAGAATGTATATGGCGAGGCCAATGTAAATTGGCATCAAGCTAGCTCATTTGGGGAAAAGTGGAGCCTTTCAATTTACTTGAGTGTTTTCCATCAAGCGTACTTTGAAAATTGCAATTTTACCGACAGGCTGTTTGGCTGAGTCCGCTCTGAGTGTATAGAAATACCGAATTTGGCACCCATCCCTACTTGTAACAACTAGCTGCATAGGGAGAAAGTCCCTTTATAATGTGTTATTAACAAAGGAGTAACAGGCAGCTCCAAATCTAACGTATTCATTGCTGGGCCACATTAAACAAATAGGTGCATGGTCAACACTTAAGAAAGAGAGTGTCTAGTTGGAGGTGCTGCATAAAAAGACTCCTGGGGCCTCATGTATTAAGTGTGCGGATGCACAAAAACCTGCCATGCGCCCATTTTCACGGCAAAGTTGAGATATATAAAGACTGATATGAACGTGGGAATGTGCGGTGCCTCAATGGCTGTGGATAATACTTGCAAAACATGAGACCTCCAGATTCGGGAGATGGGGTGGTGGTGGTGGGGGGGGGGGGGGGGGGGGGTAGCGGGGATGTATATTGTAGCGTCCCGGAAGAGTTAGTGCTGCAAGGGATTCTGGTTATTTGTTCTGTTGTGTTCATGTTGTGTTACGGTGCGGATGTTCTCCCAAAATGTGTTTGTCATTCTTGTTTGGAGTGGGTTCACAGTGTGGCGCATATTTGTAATAGTGTTAAAGTTGTTTATACGGCCACCCTCAGTGTGACCTGTATGGCTGTTGACCAAATATGCCTTGCATTCACTTGTGTTTGTGCAAAAGTCCGCATATATTATGTAACTGGGCCAGCACACTGTTTGTACGGAGGGAAAGCGGGCGTAACGTCACGTTGTAGAAGAGGCTAAAGGCAGTGCCTTTACGGCACGTCTCCAATATTGTTGTCCGGGTGGAAATCGGGAGAAATTCAGGAGAATGGTTGCCCCGGGTGATTTTCGGGAGGGGCATTGAAATTCGGGAGTCTCCCGGGAAAATAGGGAGGGTTAGCAAGTATGCTTAGGATACTTTCGGCGACACAAAGAGGTGGGTATATAATTTGCATATTTGATGAGGGGGCGTGGTCTAGGCAGGCCCAGCCACACACATGTGCGGTCAATTCCACGTTGATGGGAATGTAAAAAAAACACGTGATTGGATTAGTGTGTGCAAAATGTTAATAAATCTGCATTTTTGGGGATTTGAGCATATGCCAATTTTTTAGCAGGAAACAATTATTAATATATGAGGCCCCCGTTCTGTGTTCTGAAAACCTCACCTATGCAGATTTGCTGGGCATCAAACGTCTTGCAACTGTTGTTGGAGGGCCGAGGAAAGTCAGATGACAAGGGGCTGATCACACTCGGACCTGTCCCCCACAGGACGAGATTGAACTGACTCAACACACCTGAAAGAGACAGACATGCAAGTTCATGATGAGAGGACTTTTTTTTTTTTTTTTTTAATCGCTTTCATTACCATCTCAGCTCTTTCAAGCCAGACACATCTCATTTGCTGTTGCGCCTCACTACTCTGAGTCCACTGTTCAGGGCTGTAATAATGCTGCCAATTAGATGTCCGTGTAAATAAGCTAATTTAAAAGGATGGACACGCATCATTTACACACCACAACGCAGGATGATTTCACCCGCTGGAATAGAGTATTGCCAGAGTAAACAAACAAGGCAGGCAGCGCGCTGATGGGCTTACTACTAATCGGTGCTATTTTTGGATTATGTAAAACTGAGAAATGCGGAAGGAAATGAGTGAAGCATATAGAATGACAATGTAACTGAAGGAGGATCAGCATCAGCAGCTATTACATTGGTCACATCTCCACCATCTAGAGCAGGGGTGTCAAACTCAAATACAGAGTGGGCCAAAATTTTAAACGGAACAAAGCCGCGGGCCAAGGTTGAACAAATTAACCTTTTAATAGGGACCTAAACAAGTTTTGCATTAAATATTGAACAAGCAAGGCTTATATAACTTTAGTGACATGCAAAATCCAGTTTCAAATAATAATAATAATAATAAAAATATCAATGGCATATCATCCATCCATCCATTTTCTACCGCTTATTCCCTTTCGGGGTCGCAGGGGGCGCTGGCGCCTATCTCAGCTACAATCGGGCGGAAGGCGGGGTACACCCTGGACAAGTCGCCACCTCATCACAGGGCCAACACAGATAGACAGACAACATTCACACTCACATTCACACACTAGGGCCAATTTAGTGTTGCCAATCAACCTATCCCCAGGTGCATGTCTTTGGAAGTGGGAGGAAATAAAATGTAAATAAAAATGTTATGCCTTTTTTTCTATTTGCCATCTTCTGAGGTAAATATCTTTTTTTTTTTTCCACAGGCTAATAATAAATTTGAAAATAAAATAACAATAATGAATGAACCAAACATTCAAGCCTTGAGCCAGCAAGAGAAAATGCATGAATAAAATGTAAATTATTGGTCAGTTTGCTGGAAGTTTACCGGAAGAGTTAGTGCTGCAAGGGGTTCTGGGTATTTGTTCTGTTGTGTTACGGTGCGGATGTTCACCCGAAATGTGTTTGTCATTCTTGTTTGGTGTGGGTCCACAGTGTGGTGCATATTTGTAACAGTGCTAAAGTTGTTTATACGGCCACCCTCAGTGTGACCTGTATGGCTGTTGACCAAGTATGCCTTGCATTCACTTGTGCGTGTGTGTGTGTGTGTGTGTGTGTGTGTGTGTGTATGTGTGTGTGTGTGTAAAAGCCACAAATATTATGTGACACGCTGTTAGTATGGAGGAAAAGCGGACGTGACGACAGGTTGTAGAGAACGCTAAAGGCAGTGCCTTAAATGCACGCCCCCAATATATTTGTCCAGGTGGAAATCGGTAGGAATTTGGGAGAATGGTTGCCCCGGGAGATTTTTGGGAGGTGCACTGAACTTCGGGAGTCTACCGGGAAAATTAGGAGGGTTGGCAAGTATGAGTATTAGCGGTGAATGCGGTGTTACAGCGGCACAAATTGATATTGCCTCAAGGACCAAATTAAATTACACGGCGGGCCAGATTTGGGCCGCGGGCCAGAGTTTGACACCCGTGATCCAGATAGTGTGTTTTGTCTGGCATCTTCCAAAAAGTGTTTATTAATAGTTCATATACTACTGTAATAGTGCACGGTATCCCCTTGAGGCATGTTTCTAATAATCACCACAACAACAAGGCTGAATAAATAAGTACCGGTATTTGTTGTATTCGCGATTGATAATGTTGTCTTGTGTTGTAAATATGTACGTGACATTTATTTATTTATTTATTTATTTTGTCCTGCCCAGCTACTCATCACAAATCATATTGTTGATGTAGATGCCCATATCGACTATACAGATTTACTTTACAAAAGAGAAGTGTGGGATACTTCTCTTCTTGCCTTATTTGTATTTGACTTTATTAAATGGATTTATAACAAAGTTTGGCGCAGCCTGACCGGAGCAGGAGGGGATATGAAGAAGAAAAAATGGAAGACAAAGTAGGAAATTGGCGGGACACTAGGGGGATAAGACAGAGAGACAACAACAACAACAACAGAACAGCATCAGCAAATACAATATGTACAAATATGATATGAAAAGTGATAGCAAAGAAGCAGTTAGTGAAGTAAATATTAATAACACAGAAACGACAATGAACATTGTTACACTACAAATGGAGCAATACTAATACCAATAGAAATAGAACTATTCCTAATGAATAATAACAATAATTTCCTCTATTATCAACAATGCAATTGTTTCAAATGCAATAATACATGTATGTAATGATAACTTCAATTACAAAAGAAAGCAGATACGTAGAGGGGAAGAAAGAGAAGCGAACTGTATTAACCTTGTAGATTGTTATAGTGAAAATAGGTTAAAGGCCTACTGAAAGCCACTACTACCGACCACGCAGTCTGATAGTTTCTATATCAATGATGAAAAATTAACATTGCAACACATGCCAATACGGCCTTTTTAGTTTACTAAATTGCAATTTTAAATTTCCCGCGGAATTTCTTGCTGAAAACGTCGCGGAATGATGACGCGTGCGCGTGACGTCACGGATTGTCAGGAAATAATAGCGCAGCACCATTTGCGGCTAAAAGTTGTCTCTTTTCATCGCGCAATTAAACAGTATTCTGGACATCTGTGTTGCTGAATCTTTTGCAATTTGTTCAATTAATAATGGAGAAGACAAAGTAGAAATATGGCGTTGGGAAGCTTTAGCCTTTAGCCACACAAACACACGGTGATTCCTTGTTTAAAATTCTCGGAGGTGAAGCTTTCCTATGGATCAGAGTGGTCAAACGAACATGGATCCCACTTGTCAACCGGCAGGTTTCGGTGAGAAGATTGTGTTAAAAAGTCGCCTCTTACCGGAGATCTGTGGAGTTTGCGCCGTCCTTGTATCTGCCGTGATTTCCCTCAGACACTGGCCTCAAGACACCCGTGGACACACCCCTCCGACTATCAGGTACTATTTAATCTCACTAAAACACTAGCAACACAATAGAAAGATAAGGGATTTCCCAGAAATATCCTATTAAATGTGTCTAAAAACATCTGAATCCGTCCCAATGCAATCGCCTTTTTTTTAAAAACTTTATTTTATTTATTATTTTTTTTTTTAGTCTTTCGCTATCAATATCATCATCCACAAATCATCCTCGCTCAAATTAATGGGAAAATTGTCGTTTTCTCGGTCCGAATAGCTATCGCTGCTGAAGGCTCCCATCAAAAACAATGTGAGGATGTGAGGAGCCCTCACCCTTGTGACGTCATCGTCTGCGACTTCCGGTAAAGGTGAGGCTTTTTTATCAGCACCAAAAGTTGCGAACTTTATTGTCGATGTTCTCGTTGATTGATTGATTGATCGATTGATTGATTGATCGATTGATTGATTGATTGATACTTTTATTAGTAGATTGCACAGTTCAGTACATATTCCGTACAATTGACCACTAAATCGTAACACCAGAAAAAGTTTTTCAACTTGTTTAAGTTGGGGTCCACGTTAATCAATTCATGGTAATTCTTTTAAATCCCTTCAGCAAAAATATGGCAATATCGCGAAATGATCAAGTATGACACATAGAATGGACCTGCTATCCCTGTTTAAATAAGAAAATCTCATTTCAGTAGGCCTTTAAATCAATGTTTGCATACATATCTTTATAGTTTCATGGCGGTTCCAACCGAAGAAGATAACCCTTTCAACAATTCATCTGTGTGAAACTTGGACTAGGTAATTTACAAAAGCCAAGGAAATAAGCGATAGAAAGTGGATGGATGGAAATAGTTATTTTTGCTCAAATCGGCCTTCTTTTCAATGAAATGAGATATTTAAATTTGAGTTTGAAGGGCATCGGGAAAGAGCTGGTGTAGATAAATAAAATCCATCTGCCCTTCAGTAGACTATCTTTGCTGGAAAAACTATGTTTTTAGTAGCGGACAATGACAGGATGACTATGGAAGGAAAATGATATGTCTTACATCTTATGAGTCTGCAAAGGTCAGTCAGATGGTGTGTTTCAGTACAATCAATACAAACAAAACTGTCTTAACCCCAAATGACACAGCTTTACCTTATCTTCCAAAGGTTTACAATCCTGTTGTATCCTCATGACAGCCTAATGCATTACTGTGACACTTTTTATTACCTGCGACAAGCACGAAGGTGCATAGTTGGTGTTTTTTCTTTGTAAAGTTGCTGTAGTTTGACATTTTTTTAGTACAGTAATAAAAAAAAAAATATGTATACAACAGGCAAAACCCTGTATTATTTCTTATTCTAAATGAAGACATAATGGATGTATGGAAGCTTGGTTACCATAGTCACGGCCGTTCGGTGCAACGTTTTCTATTTCCAAGGTCCATTCTCCTTGAGGATCCTCATCCCATGAGTGGGTTGTCATAAAGGCCCAGTCATTGAATCCCTCAGTGGAGAAGTCATTCGGTCTGCAATTATAGGATTGTATTACTTTCTCTGTATTGGCATTCAAAAGATGTTTTAGAGAGGATGGTGGGTGTATTTATGCAACATCACAAGTGTGTCAAACATGCTAAAGGTGGTCCTCGAATTACAAACAAGTTCTGCGATTGAAGTCTCGTTTTCAATCAATCAAACAATCAAAGTTTATTGATATAGCCCTAAATTAAAATTGTCTCAAAGGGCTGCACAAGCCACAACGACATCTTCGGCTCAGATCCCGCATCAGGGCAAGGAAGAACTCAACCCAATGGGTTTTCGTCCAAGTCTGATCGGAATTATATCTAAATTAACACCTGATCACTCACACTGTACACAAGGTACATGAAAAACAAATACAATCAGTATCATAAAGAGTGAATGCGAGAATGAAATAAAACAGTAAATAACAACTTTTAATCTAAGCTACTTATTTCAGATTATTAGTTATATCCACATGCACGCGCTAATGGTGTTGCTGTGTTACTGTAGCTGGTTCTCAAGCTAATCTTGTCACACGGCGGTGAGGGATGTCTTGTCTTCTTTTTTTCTTTCTTGGGAATTGCATGTTTTAGTTTGAAAAGTAACTCTCCTCTCGTTTGAGGTCACTTGCCCTTCCTTTTGCTTCATCAGTCTGATGTCATCCCTGACCCCCGATTGTTTCCACCTGTTCACCTACTCAGTGGCCTAGTGGGTAGAGTGTCCGCCCTGAGATCGGTAGGTTGGGAGTTCAAACCCCGGCCGAGTCATACCAAAGACTATAAAAAATGGGACCAATTGCCTCCCTGCTTGGCACTCAGCATCAAGGGTTGGAATTGGGGGTTAAATCAGCATAAATGATTCCACAAATATTCTTCGTCGAAAAAACTGAAGCTAAAATGAAGAATTAAATCAAAATGTATTTATTATTCTTTACTATAAAAAAAATACATTTACTTGAACATTGATTTGAATTGTCAGGAAAGAAGACGAAGGAATTTAAAAGGTAAAAAGGTATATGTGTTTAAAAATCCTAAAATCATTTTTAAAGTTGTTTTTTTTCTCTAAAATTGCCTTTTTGAAAGTTATAAGAAGCAAAGTGAAAAAAATAAATGATTTTATTTATCAAGTGAAGACCAAGTCTTTAAAATATTTTCTTGGATTTTCAAATTCTATTTGAGTTTTGTCTCTCTTAGAATTATAAATGTCGAGCAAAGCTAGACCAGCTTGCTAGTAAATAGCAAGCTATTTTAAGCTATTAAATGAGCTATTTTTAGAACAGGCCAGCGGGCTACTCATCTGGTCCTTGCGGGGCTACCTGGTGCCCGCGGGCACCGCGTTGGTGACCCCTGGTTTAGAGAAAGCAATGCCCCAAACCTTAGATTTTAGTTGTTTATCTATAAACCAAAATCATAACTGTTCTCTTCATCTAAGGCGTCCAACACAAATTTAGGAACACACATTAAGGCAGTACTTCTCAAAAATTTTCTATTACGCCCCCCTAGGACGACTATAAATAGTATAATTTGTCTATAAAATTGTTATAACTATACCTCTACATAACTTTGTAAGCTTATTAACATTAAAGTAAAAAACACATCGGTCTTTCCTTGCCTCCCACCGTGGTTACAGTGAAGCCAAGAGATAAAAATGCTTCAACATATTCTGGTACCGCAAATAAAGTGTGTTACCCGAAGTCACACACGCCCTCTTAGCATCGCACGGCGCCACCACAGGGGGGGCCGCCCCACCATTGAAAAGGACTGCATTAAGGTAAGGTAACTTCATGGAAAGTTTTACTGCACATAACCACTACCATCTGATCCTAAACCCACACACAAATCATAGTTTTTTTTAAAGATATAGAGTGAATGTGAGTGTGAATGTTGTCTGTGTTGGCCCTGCGACGAGATGGCGACTTGTCCAGGGTGTACCCCGCCTTCCGCCAGAATGAAGCTGAGATAAGTTCCTGCACCCCCCGCAACCCCAAAATGGAAAGGTGGTAGAAATGGATGGATGGATGTATGGAAATCGATGCGTTTTTTTTTTTTTGCTATAGGCAGAGAAAATTAATAACAATATAGTGGTGTGCCAAGGAAAAGGCAAACCAAAATAAATACATACTGTAGGGCAGTGGTTCTCAAATGGGGGTACTTGAAGGTATGCCAAGGGGTACGTGAGATTTTTCAAAAATATTCTAAAAATAGCAACAATTCAAAAATCCTTTATAAATATATTTATTGAATAATACTTCAACAAAATATGAATGTAAGTTCAAAAACTGTGAAAAGAAATGCAACAATGCAATATTCAATGTTGACAGCTAGATTATTTTGAGGACATGTTCCATAAATATTGATGTTAAAGATTTCTTTTTTTTTTTGTAAATAAATGTTTAGAATTAAGTTCATGAATCCAGATGGATCTCTATTACAATCCCCAAAGAGAGCACTTTAAGTTGATGATTACTTCCGTGTGTAGAAATCGTTATTTATAATTTAATCAATTGTTAATTTTTCAACAAGTTTTTAGTTATTTTTATATCTTTTTTTTCAAATAGTTCAAGAAAGACCACTACAAATGAGCAATATTTTGCACTGTTATACAATTTAAAAAATCAGAAACTGATGACATAGTGCCGTATTCTACTTCTTTATCTCTTTTTTTCAATCAAAAATGCTTTGCTCTGATTAGGGGGTACTTGAATTAAAAAAATGTTCACAGGGGGTACATCACTGAAAAAAGGTTGAGAACCACTGCTATAGCGTGTGAGGACCCCTACAGGTAGTCCAAGGGTGTCCCCAGCTAAATGACAAATACCGTACTTCCTTCAACTGCTGCAGGGCATATAGTATGCGTCTGCCTTGAATTACTGCCGGGTCAAACTCGCTTCCCAAAATAATTAGTGCATGCTTGGTATTACCGCCTGGTCAAACTCGTGACGTCACGAGTGACACTTCCCCTGTCATCACTTTCAAAATGGAGGAGGCTGATTTCAATACCGGTCATTTGAAATCGCATAAAGGGAAGAAGATTAAGAGCTATTCAGTAGGATTTAAGGTCCAAGCTTACATCACACTCAAATATTTACTGCATACCTTTGGTAACTGCCGGAGTGAGAAGAGGTTTTAAAGGGGAACATCATCACAATTTCAAAAGGGTTAAAAACAATCAAAATCAGTTCCCAGTGGCTTGTTGTATTTTTTGAAGTTTTTTTCAAAATTTTACCGGTCCTGGAATATCCCTAAATAAAGCTTTAAAGTGCCTTATTTTCGCTATCTTCGAATCCACTATCCATTTCCCTGTAACGTCATACAGTGCTGCCAAACAAACAACATGGCGGTTACCACTGCAAGATATAGCGGCATTAGCTCGGATTCAGACTCGGATTTCAGCGGCTTAAGCGATTCAACAGATTACGCATGTATTGAAACAGATGGTTGGAGTATGGAGGCAGATAGCGAAAACGAAATTGAGGAAGAAATTGAAGCTATTGAGCGAATAGCTATTGACGCTATTCGGCCATAGCGTGGGTGTACCTAATGAAGTGTCCCATAGCATGGCTGCCTTATTAGCATCGCCGGTAAAATGTGCAGACCAAACGATCAGGACTTTCGCATCTTGTGACACTGGAGCAACTTAAATCCGTCGATTGGTAAGTGTTTGTTTCGCATTAAATGTGGGTATCTAGTTTCAAATGTACATACAGCTAGCGTAAATAGCATGTTAGCATTGATTAGCATAGCATGTTAGCATCGATTAGCTGGCAGTCATGCCGTGACCAAATATGTCTGATTAGCACATAAGTCAACAACATCAACAAAACTCACCTTTGTGATTTCGTTGACTTAATCGTTGCAAATGCATCTGCAGGTTATCCATACATCTCTGTGCCATGTCTGTCTTAGCATCGCCGGTCAAATGTGAAGACACTTTGGAACATTCAATGGGGGTCTGCCGGCAGAGTTCTTGCCAGTGGTGCAACTTGAATCCCTCCCTGTTAGTGTTGTTACACCCTCCGACAACACACCGACGAGGCATGATGTCTCCAAGGTTCCAAAAAATAGTCGAAAAAACGGAAAATAACAGAGCTGAGACCCGGTGTTTGTAATGTGAAAATGAATATGGCGGGTGTGTTACCTCGGTGACGTCACGTTCTGACGTCATCGCTAAAAGACCGATAAACAAAAAGGCGTTTAATTTGGCAAAATTCACCCATTTAGAGTCCGGAAATCGGTTAAAAAATACATGGTCTTTTTTCTGCAACATCGAGGTATATATTGACGCTTGCATAGGTTTGGTGATAATGTTCCCCTTTAAAATAATCGGCGCTTACTTTCACCGCATGGCTTTGGTAAGCGCAGGAGTGAGAAGAAGTTTTAAATTAATTAGCGCCCCGGCGGCAATTCAAGGAAATACAGTAGTTAATAGTGATTGACCCTAACTCTCTGTTACATTAAAACATTGATATTTTTCATTGCCCATAGACATAAATGCCGTTAAATGGGGGTCTGTAGCTTAATGCATATCATACTGCGGTGAATATATATATATATATATATATATATATATATATATATATATATATATATATATATATATATATATACATATATATTTACTGTATACAAACATTTTTATTGTCGGGTCTCCCAATGTCTAGCATTAAAAGATTACAGTTGGCACAAAATACTGCTGCGAGACTTGTTTGATCATATTACATCTGTACTGGCTCACCTGCACTCACTCAAGATGCGACCTTAAGGTTTTACTACTTGCCTATAAAATACTCAACGGTCTAGCTCCATCTTATCTTGCCGATTGCATTGTACCATATGTCCCGGCCAGAAATCTGCTTTCAAAGAACTCCGGCTTATTAGTGAGTCTGCGGGCTTTAGAGCGTATTCTGTTCGGGCTCCAGTACTCTGGAATGCCCTAGCAGTAACAGTTTGAGATGCTACCTCAGTAGAAGCATTTAAGTCCCATCTTAAAACTCAATTGTATACTTGACCCTTTAAATAGACCCCTTGTTAGACAAGTTGATCTGCCGTCTCCCTTGTATGCCCTGCCCCCCTCTCCTGCATGGAAAGGTTATCAGGTGACCACGAATCAGCCGCCACGGAGGACCCGCTAGCTGTTCCAAGTCGGGACCTGGGGTGTACCACTCCTCTGTGCTTCAGTTAGTGACATCAGCAAGGGATCATTCAAGGGATCTTCCCAATGGACTGGTCTTTCACATTATAAAGTCGGGACCCGGGATGGAGCACTCATTTGGTGAAATCTCGGCACTCTGACTTGTCTACATGCAAGAGGATCTCCTCCAGACTCCACTATAGACTGGACTCTCACATTATTAACCCTATCCGCTCAGCATCCATTGCACAGGTCACCTGGGGAGGGAGTTCCTTCTAAGGTTTCTCACTGTGCCCAATGGGTTGAGTTTTTCATTCCTTGATGTGGGATCTGAGCCGAGGATGTCGTTGTGGCTTGTGCAGCCCTTTGAGACATTTATGATGAAGGGCTGTATAAGTAAACTTTGATTGATTGATTGTTTTAGAACACTGCACTGAACTTTGCAACACATTGAGTCGAGCAGAGACACATGACAAAAATGAGAACTGAATTCTGAATTCTAATGCACTTTAAAGCAGCTCGTTACGGCTATGATGTGTACTTGCCAGAAATGGTTATTTGAGACACATAAAAAATATTGGGTCCTGCATATAAACAAACCATATTTTGTTTTAATATACAGTAGCAGCAGGCAAGAACCGATGACAGGTTTATGCACATCCACTTTGGAATGTAAAAACAAACTACGCTGTTTGATTGCTCTTTGTTTCAAGCACCAGTAAGGCAAGATTTGCAGCACATTTCAGATCTTGTTTATGCAACATAGCAATTCTCCAAGTACAAACCTCGTTTCCATATGAGTTGGGAAATTGTGTAAGATGATAATATAAACGGAATACAATGATTTGCATGTCATTTTCAACTCATATTCAGTTGCTACAAAAAAGATATTTGATGTTCAAACTCATAAACTTTTTTTTTTTTGCAAATAATCATTAACTTTAGAATTTGATGTCAGCAACACCTGACAAAGAAGTTGGGAAAGGTGGCAATAAATACTGATAAAGTTGAGGAATGCTCATCAAACACTTATTTGGAACCTCCCCCAGGTGTACAGGCTAATTGGGAACAGGTGGGTGCCAAGATTGGTTAGAAAAGCAGCTTCCATGAAATGCTAAGTAATTCATAAACAAAGATGGGGCGAGGGTTACCACTTTGTAAGCAAATTGTCGAACAGTTTTAGAACAACATTTTTCAACGAGGTATTGCAAGGAATTTAGGGATTTTACCATCTAGGGTCCGTAAAATCATCAAAAGGTTCAGAGAATCTGGAGAAATCACTGCACGTAAGCGATGATATTACAGACCTTTGACCCCTCAGGCGGTACTGCATCAAAAACCGACATCAGTGTGTAAAGGATATCACCACATGGGGTCAGGAACACTTCATAAATCACTGTCAGTAACTACAGTTGGTTGTTACATCTGTAGGTGCAAGTTAAAACTCTACTATGCAAAGCCAAACCCATTTATCAACAGCACCCAGAAACGCCGCCTGCTTTGCTGGGCCTGAGCTCATCTATGATGGACTGATGCAAAGTGGAAAAGTGTCCTTCGGTCTGACGAGTCCACATTTCCAATTATATTTGGAAACTGTGGACAAGGTGTCCTCGGGAACAACGAGGAAAAGAACCATACGGATTGTTACAGGCGCAAAATTCAAAAGCCAGCATCTGTGATGGTATGGGGCTGTATTAGTGCCCAAGGCATGGGTAACTTACACATCTGTGAAAGCACCATTAATGCTGAAAGGCACTTACAGGTTTTGGAGCAACATATGTTGTCATCCAAGCAACGTTGTCATGGACGCCCCTGCTTATTTCAGCAAGAAAATGCCAAGCCACGTGTTACAAAATCATTGCTTTGTAGTAAAAGAGTGTGGGTACTTTCCTGGCCGGCCTGCAGTCCAGACCTGTCCCCCGTCGAAAATGTGTGTTGCATTATGAAGCGTAAAATACGACAGCGGAGACCCCGGACTGTTTAACCACTGAAGCTCTACATAAAACAAGAATGGGAAAGAATTCCACTTTCAAAGCTTCAACAATTCGTTTCCTCAGTTCCCAAACGTTTATTGAGTGTTGTTAAAAGAAAAGGTGATGTAACACAGTGGTGAACATGCCCTTTCCCAACTACTTTGGCACCTGTTTCAGCCATGAAATTCTAAGTTAATTTTTATTTGCAAAAAAAAATAAAGTTTATGAGTTTGAACATCAAATATATTGTATTTGTAGTGCATTCAACTGAATATGGGTTGAAAAGGATTGGCAATTCATTGTATTCCGTCTATATTTATCCATCCATCCATCCATCTTCTTCCGCTTATCCGAGGTCGGGTCGCGGGGGCAACAGCCTAAGCAGGGAAACCCAGACTTCCCTCTCCCCAGCCACTTCGTCTAGCTCTTCCCGGGGGATCCCGAGGCGTTCCCAGGCCAGCCGGGAGACATAGTCTTCCCAACGTGTCCTGGGTCTTCCCCGTGCCCTCCTACCAGTTGGACGTGCCCTAAACACCTCCCTAGGGAGGCGTTCGGGTGGCATCCTGACCAGATGCCCGAACCACCTCATCTGGCTCCTCTCGATGTGAAGGAGCAGCGGCTTTACTTTGAGTTCCTCCCGGATGGCAGAGCTTCTCACCCTATCTCTAAGGGAGAGCCCCGCCACCCGGCGGAGGAAACTCATTTCGGCCGCTTGTACCCGTGATCTTATCCTTTCGGTCATGACCCAAAGCTCATGACCATAGGTGAGGATGGGAACGTAGATCGACCGGTAAATTGAGAGCTTTGCCTTCTGGCTCAGCTCCTTCTTCACCACAACGGATCGATACAACGTCCGCATTACTGAAGACGCCGCACCGATCCGCCTGTCGATCTCACGATCCACTCTTCCCTCACTCGTGAACAAGACTCCTAGGTACTTGAACTCCTCCACTTGGGGCAGGGTCTCCTCCCCAACCCGGAGATGGCATTCCACCCTTTTCCGGGCGAGAACCATGGACTCGGACTTGGAGGTGCTGATTCTCATTCTGGTCGCTTCACACTCGGCTGCGAACCGATCCAGTGAGAGCTGAAGATCCCGGTCAGATGAAGCCATCAGGACCACATCATCTGCAAAAAGCAGAGACCTAATCCCGAGGTCAGCAAACCGGAACCCCTCAACGCCTTGACTGCGCCTAGAAATTCTGTCCATAAAAGTTATGAACAGAATGGGTGACAAAGGACAGCCTTGGTGGAGTCCAACCCTCACTGGAAATGTGTTCGACTTACTGCCGGCAATGCGGACCAAGCTCTGGCACTGATCGTACAGGGAGCGGACCGCCACAATAAGACAGTCCGATACCCCATACTCTCTGAGCACTCCCCACAGGACTTCCCGAGGGACACGGTCGAATGCCTTCTCCAAGTCCACAAAGCACATGTAGACTGGTTGGGCAAACTCCCATGCACCCTCAAGAACCCTGCGGAGAGTATAGAGCTGGTCCACAGTTCCACGACCAGGACGAAAACCACACTGTTCCTCCTGAATCCAAGTTTCGACTATCCGGCATAGCCTCCTCTCCAGTACACCTGAATAAACCTTACCGGGAAGGCTGAGGAGTGTGATCCCACGATAGTTGGAACACACCCTTCGGTCCCCCTTCTTAAAGAGAGGAACCACCACCCCGGTCTGCCAATCCAGAGGTACCGCCCCCGATGTCCACGCGATGCTGCAGAGTCTTGTCAACCAAGACAGCTCCACAGCATCCAGGGCCTTAAGGAACTCCGGGCGGACCTCATCCACCCCTGGGGCCTTGCCACCGAGGAGCTTTTTAACTACCTCAGCGACCTCAGCCCCAGAAATAGGAGAGTGCACCACAGATTCCCCAGGCACTGCTTCCTCATAGGAAGACGTGTTGGTGGGATTGAGGAGGTCTTCGAAGTATTCCTTCCACCTATCCACAACACCCGCAGTCGAGGTCAGCAGAACACCATCCGCACCATACACGGTGTTGATAGTGCACTGCTTCCCCTTCCTGAGGCGGCGGACGGTGGTCCAGAATTGCTTCGAAGCTGTCCGGAAGTCATTTTCCATGGCTTCCCGGAACTCCTTCCATGTCCGAGTTTTTGCCTCAGCGACCGCTGAAGCTGCACACCGCTTGGCCTGTCGGTACCTGTCCACTGCCTCCGGAGTCCTATGAGCCAAAAGGACCTGATAGGACTCCTTCTTCAGCTTGACGGCATCCCTCACCGCTGGTGTCCACCAAGGGGTTTTAGGATTGCCGCCCCGACAGGCACCAACTACCTTGCAGCCACAGCTCCGATCAGCCGCCTCGACAATAGAGGTGCGGAACATGGTTCACTCGGACTCAATGTCCAGCACCTCCCTCGTGACATGTTCAAAGTTCTTCCGGAGGTGGGAATTGAAACTTTCTCTGACAGGAAACTCTGCCAGACGTTCCCAGCAGACCCTCACAATGCGTTTGGGCCTCCCAGGTCTGTCCGGCATCCTCCCCCACCATCGCAGCCAACTCACCACCAGGTGGTGATCGGTAGAAAGCTCCGCCCCTCTCTTCACCCGAGTGTCCAAAACATAAGGCCGCAAATCCGATGACACAACTACAAAGTCGATCATGGAACTGCGGCCTAGGGTGTCCTGGTGCCAAGTGCACATATGGACACCCTTATGTTTGAACATGGTGTTTGTTATGGACAAACTGTGACGAGCACAAAAGTACAATAACAAAACACCACTCGGGTTCAGATCCGGGCGGCCATTCTTTCCAATCACGCCTCTCCAGGTTTCACTGTCGTTGCCAACGTGAGCGTTGAAGCCCCCCAGGAGGACAAGGGAATCACTTTCCAGTACTCCCTTGAGTGCTCCCAAAAAGGGTGGGTACTCTGAAATGCTGTTTGGTGCATAAGCACAAACAACAGTCAGGACCCGTCCCCCCACCCGAAGGCGGAGGGAGGCTACCCTTTCGTCCACCGGGTTAAACTCCAACTTGCAGGCTTTGAGCTGGGGGGAAACAAGAATTGCCACCCCAGCCCGTCGCCTTTCACTGCCGGCAACGCCAGAGTGGAAGAGGGTCCAGTCTCTCTCGAGAGAAGTGGTTCCAGAGCCCTTGCTGTGCGTCGAAGTGATTCCGACTATATCCAGCCGGAACTTCTCAACTTCGCGCATTAGCTCAGGCTCTTTCCCCCCCATTGAGGTGACATTCCACGTCCCAAGAGCTAGCTTCTGCAGCCGAGGATCGGACCGCCAAGTGCCCTGCCTTCGGCTGCCGTCCAGCTCACATTGCACCCGACCTCTATGGCCCCTGCTATGGGTGGTGAGCCCATTAGAGGGGTGACCCACGTTGCCTCTTCGGGCTGTGCCCGGCCGGGCCCCATGGGAACAGGCCCGGCCACCAGGCGCTCGCCATTTTTATATTTATATTTATATTTACATCTAACACAATTTCCCAACTCATATGGAAACGGGGTTTGTACTTGAGGACACCTCAATACAGCGTGTGTTTCTTCCACTGCAAGTGGAATAAATTCAGAGTAAAAAATAGCTCGACTGTCAGTGTTCAGAGTGGTGTGTTTGATTGTGTACCTGGGAAACAAGAGGGTGGAGCGTGTTCCCAGTGGACTGAGGAGATGAATGGCCAGCTTTCCTCTCTGGTTGTGGAGGAGAGTGAGACGAGCTTGAACGTGCTCCAGAGAGCTGACGTAGTTGGGACGCCCCCAGCAGGCATCAATGCTCTTACTGAACACCAGCTTGTTACCGATATCCCTGCAGATTTAAGGACACAGTTGGATCTCGTGTGTCAGCATAAACCCATTCCACACTTTTAGGGAAGTGGGGCACAGTGACTGATCGGCTCAGTCCTCACCTTGGTTCTGTGAGCATGGTGTGATTACACTGGTGCTGGAGCCCCACTCTGGTCCAGTTCTTTGCTAAAGCCACCATTGCTCCGGCATCCAGGAGACCATAACCGTAGGAGTGACTCACTGTGGGAAGAAAACAATGAGCTGTGTCTTTCTGACGTCCCTTTTGAATTAATCAGTATGGGTCGTTTATTCCAGACCATTGATTTGCTGAGACGAGTGAGAAGAATCGAGTGTTGAAGAATACTGACTGAGCACATAAAACAAACAAAAAACTGCAAGAGGACATAATTTCGGGAAGATACAAGCAATGTTTTCTTTGCATCAGCTAGTTGTGATGTTTGTGCTTCCAATTCTCAATTCAAGCATAAGGAATCATTTGTTTTTATAATGACAAACAAAGATATGTAATAATACAGTGGTTGGTTGAAGGGTCCCAGATTAAATTCTTCTGCCAACTGAGGCGTTGGGGTAAAATAATTCCCTTCATTAGTTTGCTGTCTATTCTGTCTTCAATGATGTGCGCGTGAATGTGTGTGTTCACCACTGAGTTTTATTCAGAGGTCAAAATGTGTGTATGCATATGTAAAGGAATTAATCATAAACCCAGCCTTATCAACTGTGAAGAAATTTCATGAGTACCTTCTCCCATTTCTACTGTTTTTATTTCTACAATGTGCCACGAACCAACAAATAACGAGTCACAAGCTGAAAATGGGCCCTGGGCCCGAAATGTACGTGCCCCTTCTTTTAAAGCTCGTTGTCAGGGTTGAGTGTGTGATGTCAACTGTGTGAGGAACAGCAACTCTCATCGATTATTTAGCTTCCTAGTATAATGGGGGAGAACACTGGTGTTGAAAGAAAAGAGGGGCGTAATTGCAGCTGAAACCAATTGATGCGTTACAACAGTCACTTTTACTGCAAATGTTGCTCCAAAATCTTTGACCAATTCGTATACACACAGAAAATATTGTACTGTTGCCGACCAATCAAAGGTTTTACCGCAGTGCTAAGCCAAGTTAGATATTTTAGAGCAGGGGTCGGCAACCTTTACCACCCAAAGAGCCATTTTGACCTGTTTCACAAAATAAAGAAAACAATGGGAGCCACAAAACTGTTATGAAACTTAAAATGAAATAACACTGCATACAGATTTTTTTTGTGCTTTGTGCTATGTATTAACCAGGGGTCTCAGACTCGCGTCCCGCACCTTAATATGAAAAATTAGATGTTAGTGCGGCCCGCGAGTTTTAAATTAATGCCATTTGACAGCATCACACTTGCCAACCCTCCCGAATTTCAGAGCAACTATTGTGGCAAATGTCTGTTGATCTTCCCCCTTCTACATTAATACTGGCATGCTATGAAGGCGCTGCCTTTACCGCCCTATACAACATGTAAAAATATCTAGTACAGCCCAGCCACGAGTCGTGTGTGGCTTCCACAGAGACACTTTGACGACTGCAACACATACTTGTTCAACAGCCATACAGGTTACACTGAGAGTTGTGATGTAAACAACTTTAACACTCTTACTAATATGCGCCACACTGTGAACCCACACCAAACAAGAATGACAACCACATTTTGGGAGCACATTTGCATTGTAACACAACAAAACAAATACCCAGTATCCCATGCATCCCTAACTCTCCCGGGCTAGATTAAACACCCCCGCTAGCACCCCCCTCCGTGCGTCGGTTGAGGTGGGTGGGGTTTGGTGCTAGCTGGGGTGTATAATGTAGCCCGGAAGAGTTAGGGATGCATGGGATTCTGGGTATTTTTTTGTTGTCTTTATGTTGTGTTACAATGCGGATGTTCTCCCGAAATGTGTTTGTCATTCTTTTTTGGTGTGGGTTCACAGTGTGGCGCATATTAGTAAGAGTGTTAAAGTTGTTTATATCACAACTCTCAGTGTAAAATGTATGGCTGTTGACTAAGTATGCTTTGCAGTCACTGTCGTGTATCAACTGAGGCTGTATACTACATGCAACCGGCTGGTACAAAGAGAGCATTGTGTAAAAGCGGGCGCGAAGACAAGTTTTAGAGGACTGTAAAAGCTTTGCTAAAAGGGCACGCCCTATAAATTACCGATTAGGTGAAAATCGGAGAATGTCGGCCCTGGAAATCTCTCGGGATTATCGGGGGTCGGAAATTATGCATGTGAGCCACATTAGAGTGATTAAAGAGCCGCATGCGGCTCTGGAGCCGCAGGTTGCCGACCCCTGTTTTAGAGGTTGATGTCAAGCTACACAGACCCAGGGTAATGGGCGTCCAAAGAGTTAGCCGTGCCCGCCAAATAAATATTTATTTATCTATTCATTTTTTACATCAGAGCAGGTAAAATTAAGACTAGTAGTAATCAAAACAAACGCACATTGACTTAAGATGATGACACATGTAACTGAAATGTTAGTTAACGTATAACAATCATATCTAATTTTTGTCTTGTAGATGGGTGGGACAAGATTGAAATATATTTAATCACAGCTCTCTAACAGGTGTTAGTTATGAACGAGAGCCAGTCAGATGCTTTTCCTTGCGAGATGAGGAAGTCACTGCCAAAAACAAAATGTGTGGGTTTAACATGTTCCACATGGTAATATGTGTACACCTGGGAAAAAGTGAAAAGGACACATTTCATTTCAAATTTATATCGCAATATATCTTGCAGCCTCTTGCGATAAACGATATATCTCCCAATATGTTATTTGCTATACAAATGATTGTAAAAAACAACTCTTCTAATTTAGCTGCTGATGTATGCGGTGAAGTTGAATTATTTTGTCAAAACTGGTTACTTTCTGCTGTAACGTTGTTCTATATACACGTCTGTTAAAACGTAATAAGCACTTATTCTTCTGTTGTGTCAATACTTTACATTAGTTTTGTGTGATACTATACATTAGGGCAGGGGTCACCAACGCGGGCACCAGGTAGCCCGTATGGACCAGATGAGTCGCCCGCTGGCCTGTTCTAAAAATAGCTCAATTACCAGCACTTACCAGTGAGCTGCCTCTATTTTTCAGATTTTTATTATTTACTAGCAAGCTGGTTTCGCTTTGCTCGACATTTTTAATTCTAAGGGAGACAAAACTCAAATAGAATTTGAAAATCCAAGAAAATATTTTAAAGACATAGTCTTCACTTGTTTAAATAAATTCATTTATTTTTTTACTTTGCTTCTTATAACTTTCAGAAAGACAATTTTAGAGAAAAAATACAACCTTAAAAATTATTTTAGGATTTTTAAACACATATACCTTTTTAACTTTTAAATTCCTTCCTCTTCTTTCCTGACAATTTAAATCAATGTTCAAGTATTTTTTTTTATTGTAAAGAATAATAAATACATTTTAATTTAATTCTTAATTTTAGCTTCTGTTTTTTCGACGAAGAACATTTGTGAAATATTCCTTCAAACTTATTATGATTAAAATTCAAAAAAATTATTCTGGCAAATCTAGAAAATCTGTAGAATCAAATTTAAATCTTATTTCAAAGTCTTTTGAATTTCTTTTAAAATTTTTGTTCTGGAAAATCTAGAAAAAATAAGGATTTGTCTTTGTTAGAAATATAGTTTGGTCCAATTTGTTGTATATTCTAACAAAGTGCAGATTGGATTTTAACCTATTTAAAACATGTCATCAAAATTCTAAAATTAATCTTAATCAGGAAAAATTACTAATGATGTTCCATAAATTCTTTTTTAAATTTTTTCAAAAATAATCGAATTAGCTAGTTTCTCTCTTCATTATTTTCGGTTGAATTTTGAATTTTAAAGAGTCGAAATTGAAGATAAACTATGTTTCAAAATTTAATTTTCATTTTTTTTGTGTTTTCTCCCCTTTTAAACTGTTCAATTAAGTGTTTTTTTCATCATTTATTCTCTACAAAAAACCTTCCGTAAAAGGAAAAAAAATGTATGAAGGAATGACGGACAGAAATACCCATTTTTAGTATATATAGATTTATTTATTAAAGGTAAATTGAGCAAATTGGCTATTTCTGGCAATTTATTTAAGTGTGTATCAAACTGGTAGCCCTTCACATTAATCAGTACCCAAGAAGTAGCTCTTGGTTTCAAAAAGGTTGCTGACCCCTGCATTAGGATATCAACCCAAGACCAAATAGTTACACGGGTAATATTGGTCACACCAATGCTGATACAGATACTTTAAATTTTCTAGATTATTGAAATATTAAAGTTTTGATTGCAATTACAAACAGACAATAACACAGAATGGCAGGGTAACAATATGAATTGTGGGATCTATATTCTGAGTTTGTAAACAGTAACAAAAACGACACATTATGTTTTGATAGTAAACAATATTGATATTACCACAATAGTATCGTCCATATATTGATATTATACTTGGTATCGTTACTGTCGTTATTTGTATCGTTCCAACGACATGTTTACATTTAAAAACTCTAGCTTAGTGATTAACATATCCTCATATTGTCACGCCTGTAGATTATGTTTTGGTTTTTGCCATGTTTGGTCATGTTATGTTTAGTTTTTTTGGACATTTGGTTCTGTCTTCGCACTTCCTGGTTTTGTTTGTTTCCATAGTAACCCATTAGTTTCACCTGGTCTCCCAGTCACGTCCCTGTCCCCATCCTCACACCTGTTTTCACTCATCATCACAGCTGCTATTTAAGTCATTCTTTTTCTGTTTTCGTCCTGGCATCTTCACACCCTACCATGCTGTTCCTACCTTCATGCCCTCGTTCACAGTTCCATGTCGTGTAAGTTTTTGTTTATAGTTCATAGTTAATTGTCTTTTGTCTATGTCAATAGTTTATGCCAGTGGTTCTCAAATGGGGGTACGCGCACCCCTGGGGGTACTTGAAGGTGTGCCAAGGAGTACGTAAGATTTTTATAAAATATTCTAAAAACAGCAACAATTCAAAATTCCTTTGTAAATATATTTATTGAATAATACTTCAACAAAATATGAATGCAAGTTCATAAACTGTGAAAAAAATACAACAATGTAATATCCAGTGTTGATAGCTAGATTTTTTTGTGGACATGTTCCATAAATGTTGATGTTAATGATTTTCTTTTTTGTGAAGAAATGTTTAGAATTAAATTAATGAATCCAGATGGATCTCTATTACAATCCCCAAAGAGGGCACTTTAAATTGATGATTACTTGTATGTGTACAAATCTTTATTTATAATTGAATCACTTGTTTATTTTTCAACAAGTTTTTAGTTATTTTTATATATATTTTTCCAAATAGTTCAAGAAAAAACAATGCAAATGAGCAATATTTTGCACTTTTATGCAATTCAATAAATTGGAAACTGATGACATAGTGCTGTATTTGACTTATTTATCTCTTGTTTTCAACCAAAAATGGTTTGCTCTGATTAGGGGGTACTTGAATTAAAAACATGTTCACAGGGGGTACATCACTGAAAAAAGGTTGAGAACCACTGGTTTATGCCATAGTGCAAGTGTTTGTTTCCATAGCCAAATTTTGTACCTCCACTGTGAGCGCTTTTTGTTTGTCTTTTGTTAGTTATAGTGTTAAAATAAAAAAATGTACTCACATTCACGTCTCGCTCGTGCTAAATTACCTCTGCGTCGAGGAAACAATACACGTTCAAGTCTCGGCCTGACACGTACAGTGTGTAGTATAGCATGTTTAAATATTTTTAATCCTCCAGTGATAATGTTACATATTAAACATGGTTAATTGGCCACCATGGAGGTGAGAATTGCTGACTTGAAAGTGGCATTGCACTGTGTATATTACACAAGAATATTACAGTCAGTTAAGGGCGCTTGTCTATGTCAAATCTGTGGGACACAGCTAGATTATCATGATCACAATATAACGACATATAATATAACAGCTCTTTTGTCGGCCAAATTTACATCATTTATATTGTCTATATCCCACAACTCTACTGTCGGATTCACACCTACTGGAGAGGTAATTTACAGTCTTCAATAACATTTGTTTTTGGACTGTAGCAGCACAGAGAGAACCCGCACTACATGCAAACACAAAACTTCAGCTGATATTCCAACAATACTAATCAGCCAACCTTTGTACTGCATCGATAACATTGCAAACCATTTAGGTATTTTGTATATTGACATGATCGATTGACAACCAATTGCTCTACCTCTGCGTCCCACACCGTTCGTCCTCCAGTCTCCAGCGCTGAGGTTTTTGGGCCTGGCCGTTCTAACCACCAAGTGCTGCATGTCTCTCCAGGTGAGGTTCATACTGGGGAGAAGGGACAAGAGCAGACTAATCCGTCTTTGTGTCACCTAGCAGTGAAAGGTGTAAACTCAGTCCACATTGCACACATTATGAGAGCTGTCAGATTTCGCTGACCTCTGACTGCACCATAAAAGAAATGTAAGGAGCTGTGGGATATGAAAAAAGGTTAGAAATCTGTGGGCACAATTGAAATACGATCCATTAGGGCAGTACATTTCTAGAATGTTACAGTAAGGTACAGAAGAGGCCCTGAGGACTAGGTCAGTTAACCATGTGAAAACTCCAGGTTCACATTACAGTTTTAACACTGGTGTAAAACAGGAGCATTAAAGTTCAGTGACCACAGTAAAATATTTGATACCAAGGAGGAGGAATGTGTCTAGACCTCTTTGTAATGATTGTTGTTACTAAGGTGCTGGGTCGTCATATAAGGTCATCTTCCACACTGTCAAAACCCTACTTAATGTTTAAAACACAAAGTAGATTCATTAAAAATGCCTGACAGAGAGGTAATGCTGGTGAACCAGTTAAAGGCCTACTGAAACCCACTACTACCGACCACGCAGTCTGATAGTTTATACATCAATGATGAAATATTAACATTGCAACACATGCCAATACGACCTTTTTAGTTTACTAAATTGCAATTTTAAATTTCGCGCGAAGTATCCCGTTGAAAACGTCGGTATGATGACGCGTGCGCGTAACGTCTCGGGTTGTAGCGGACATTTTTTTCCAGCCCGATCCAAGCTATAAGTAGTCTGCTTTAATCGCATAATTACACAGTATTCTGGACATCTGTGTTGCTGAATCTTTTGCAATTTGTTCAATTAATAATGGAAAAGTCAAAGAAGAAAGATGTATGTAGGAAGCGGTGTATTGCAATTGCCTTTAGCCACACAAATACAGCCAGTGTTTCCTTGTTTACATTCCCAAAGGTGAAGCTTTACTATGGAACAGAGCGGTCAAGCGTACATGGTTCCCGATCACATGTCAACCGGCAGGTTTCGGTGAGAAAATTGTGGTAATAAGTCGGCTCTTACCGTAGACATGAGAGGAGCTTGCGTCCTCCTGCAGCTGCGGACTCTCTTACCTCCTCCACCCGGAGACACTGGCGGTCACCACACCCGTGGCCACACCCCTCCGACTTCCAGGTACCATATAATCTCACTAAAAAACTAGTAACACAATTAGCAGATAAGGGATTTTCCAGAATTATCCTAGTAAATGTGTCTAATAACATCTGAATTGCTCCCACTGCCCTCGCCTTTTTTTTTTCTTCTAGTCCTTCACTCTCACTATCCTCATCCACAAATCTTTCATCCTCGCTCAAATTAATGGGGAAATCGTCGCTTTCTCGCTTTCTCACATTGTTTACGATTGTAAACAATGTGAGAATGTGAGGAGCTCCACAACCCGTGACGTCACGCGCACATCGTCCGCTACTTCTGGTACAGGCAAGGCTTTTTTATTAGCGATCAGCAAAAATATGGCAATATCGCAAAATGATCAAGTATGACACATAGAATGGACATGCTATCCCCGTTAAAATAAGAAAATCTCATTTCAGTAGGCCTTTAAAGGCTGAAATCTGACAAAAATAGAAATGCACTGTGCCATGTCAGCAGTTCATATCTTACACCCTCTCGTGTTTTTAATGGACACCATTAGCCATCATTTCAATGTCATCACAGTGAGTGGTGAAAGGGGAAATGATAAAGTAATGGAACAGCCAAAACACACTTCCCTGTAAACGAAAATCCATCTGTCATGCAGACCAAATTCATAGATGAGATTACCAAGTGATAAACTACTTTCCTGTCACAGATGACAGTGTGTAGTCCTAACCAGGAGATCAGAGTTTGAAAAATCTTTTTCCCTTGAAGCACAGGCAAAAGCTTTTCTCGCTGGCAGGACGCTCCACTTTCCTCTCCCTTATCTCTACTGCTTGCTTCTTTGTCTTGTGTAGTCTTAACTTTTTGTTTTGCCTCTGTTTGCACTGCTCTCCAAATCTAAACATTGGAAGTATTTGACTGGCTTCAACAAAATTGACAGGATCTTGGGTTTGGGGGAAACTGCTTGTTGTGACGAAGCGGTTGTTGCTGGACACACGACGGACTCTTGGGAGAAGAAGGAGGGTCGCGTGCCTGGCGACCCTTTTCTGTCGAGGACATGAAGATATCTTCTCAATCGGAATTATGACAACAGGACATCTGCTGATTGGAGTAAGTGTTGCTCTGGTTTGTCGACAAATTGGAAGTTGCTGGCAGTCTTCAAAGTACCTCAAAGCTGCCACAAATGATTGGAGGATGCGGGAAGAACTGTGGACAGTCTTGTAATTTTGGATCCCATCGGACTGTCTGCCCCGCAGGATTTTGAGTAGCAGTCATTGACGATTTAGAGTGAAAAGCAAATTTTATTTTCACTCGCATACAAAACATTCTAACTTGGATTGTTTCCCTGGCTTTGAGACTCTCCTGATGGACAGTGTGGCAAAGACACAACAAACTCCCTTCTTGTCTCTCATGGACACACACCTGTTGTTGACTTTGGAATTATCGGCTGCACGACATCAAGTCCATGGAGCAGCGAAACGCGGCAGGCTTACACACACACATGCATCCACAAAAATATACGCCACACACGCAAACTCCATCCCCAAATCCAACGCCCTCAATGCAAATCCCATAGGGGTGATGGAAGGATGGGCAGCGCCTGAGCGCTGCAGCCTTCCGCCATGACCCCGCACTCCCTCCCCTCTGTTGCTAGATATCTCGAGATGTACGTAATATGGATATGTGCTTTGCTATGGAGGTTTTCCCACTCCAGACTGAGCCCCCTTAAGAGCCCAGTCTAAATTGTATTTTTTTTTACTCATCCTTCCCCAGCGTTTACCTTTTTCCCCATCTTGTGGCGACCCATCAGCGTTCCTGTTCTGTAACCCTGTACACTGTTTGTTTGTCTAATCTTTAACGGGTTTGTGCTGAAAAAAAGTGTTCTTGTACTTGTGCAATGACAATAAAGGTCTATCCTAACAAACCACAGACATGACCTTTAAGTGAAGCACCCCCACATAGTCCTTGGAGAGTACTTGGTCCCTGCTTGGACATAAATGAATACATTTGAAAAGGAACACGTGTCTTTCAGTAAGACGTTTGTCGTCACAAATGCAAGCTTTCTTATGTTAGATTTAAGAATTGTATATACTCCACATTTATTTCTCATTGATACCTGATCAATGCCAATTAGTGTACCTGGTAATATCTAATGAAACTGCAGCAGCTCTTCCCTTAAACTTAAAAAAAAAAAATGTTTCAACATTTAATCCCAAAAACTACTCAACTAAAATAACATGTTCTATAAACAAGTAAAACACTGCTTTGTCTTTTGAATACATTCACAAATATGAATTTAAAAAAAAAAAAAAAAAAAAGGATGTGGCTAGATGCACAAGCCCAAATCTGATTTTTACATTTTGAGTGGGTCTTCTTCTTCTTCTTCTTCTTCTTCTTCTTCTTCAATAAAACAGTGGACTAAATTGTTAAGTATTGGGCTAAACAAATTTGGAAAATGTTTTAGGGTATATTAAACATATGTTTCTCATTGCAATCGAAGAACAATTTTGCCCTTAAACAAAATAGTGAATACACGAGAGAACTTGTCTTTTAGTAGTAAGTAAGCAAACAAAGGCTCCTAATTTGACTGCTGACGTATGCAGTAACATATTGTGTCATTTCTCATTCTATTATTTTGTCAAAATTATAAAAGACAAGCTGTAAAAATTGATTATTAATCCACTTGTTAATTTACTGTTAATATCTGGTCATTTTCCGTTTCAACATGATCTATCTGCACTTCTGTTAAAATGTAATAATCATTCATTCTTTTGTTGTTTGGATGCTTTACATTAGTCACGGGAGAACATGCAAACTCCACACAGAAAGATCCCGAGCGCAGGATCAAACCCAGGACCTTCGTATTGTGAGGCAGATGAACTAACCTATCATCCACTGTGCTGATTACAAAGCTTATGTCATACAAAATTTTTACCGGCCCAAATGCAATTATTGGTGTTTACGGCTGTCACTCACCCTGTCTTATCAACATGTTTGCGCAGGGAGCGCGTGCACTCATACAAAAACAGTCCAAGAGAAGCAATGAACAATTTGCAGACTTGTTGTTTTGATAAAATATACATTTAATGACAACTAACGGTATTTATCCATATTGCTATTGATAGCTCACAACACTAAAAGCTCCTGAGCCTGCATATATTAGTTACGTCGTTATGTACGAGAAGCCATAATAGGGCGAAATATACTGTGTAAAAAAATTGGAAAGTTAGTGCCCTCTAGGCATTTGTGTAAATGTTGCAAACAGCCCCTTAAAGAATAATTACACTGGAACCAATAAAATGTGCTAAACAAAGATTACTGTACTGTGTTAATGATTATTTCAGAGGTGTCAATTTCAATTAGAAGTAATTTGCTCTCCTCTTGCAAAAACAGCACTTTACAGTCTTTGCAAATTGCATTTTTACAATCTGGGGACTAAACTTTTGGAAATAATTCTACACAGTGAACATATTGAGCTTGAACGAGCAAGCTCTAGTCAATGCAGTCAAGTAAGTGCATGTCTGATAAATCAGATCTACCTATTAAAAACAACCCAATAGGTTTATTTATCTAACACAGGGGTCGGCAACCCACGGCTTTAGAGCCGCATGCGGCTCTTTAGCGCAGCCCTAGTGGCTCTCTGGAGCTTTTTCAAAAATGTATGAAAAATGGAAAAAGATAAAGGGAAAATTTTTGTTTTTTGTTTTAATATAGTTTCTGTAGGAGGACAAACATGACACAAATCTCCCTAATTGTTATAAAGCACACTGTTTGTATAAAACATGCTTCACTGATTTGAATATTTGGCGAGCGCCGTTTTGTCCTACTAATTTTGGCGCTCTTTGAACTCACCGTGGTTTGTTTACATGCACAACTGTCTCTGACTTTCTAGGACATGTTTTATGCCACTTCTTTTTCTGTCTCATTTTGTCAACCAAACTTTTAATGTTGTGCGTGAATGCACAAAGGTGA